>NC_073424.1:627500-650000 GCF_028641065.1 Leucoraja erinaceus
CATTAAATGTGCATGGCAATCTAACACTCTTACCTTTTGCCTCATCATATTAAACATGGTCTGTGCATTTGCTTCCATTACAAGTATTAATTCAAGTAATACCACATGTGAACACAGCTTGTTTGAGTTAATATTTGACCAAATAACCAGTTTTGGCAATGTTTGATATTTAAAATGCATCTCGGGCATTTTATTTATTTATTTAGGATTACGAACCGTTCATAAATTCATGTGATTGGAGCAGAATTAGGCTATTCGACCCATCAAGTCCACGCAACCATTCAATCACGGCTGATCTATCTCTCCCTCATGCCATTCTTCTGCCTTCTCCCCGACACCACCCGCACTAATCAAGAATCTATCTCTCTCCGCCTTAAAAATATCCATTGACTTGGCCTACATCGCCGTCTGTGGCAATGAGTTCCACAGATTCACCACCCTCTGATTAACAAAATTCCTCATCTTCTTCCTAAAGGAACTGCGGGTGACGTAGAGGGAGCACCGTACCGTCCCCAATGCCCACACTAACCCTCAAAGTGCCATCAGATTACCAAAGATTTGCGATCATTCTCTCTGGCTTGTCCGACCTTCGATCTCTGACCCCCCCCCCCCCCCGAATGTTCGTGCCTGGCGTATGAGGAGGTGCCCCTTTCCTGGGCGACCCCCACCCCTCTTCCTTTGTGTCGCCAGGCACGAGGGCACCCCACCCTCACTGTAGGTCCGGCCTTACAGCGGGAGCGGTGGTCTCCTGCACGCCCGCCAAGATTACGGACCCTTCCCCACCCAGATCGAAGGCCGGCATTGGTCGCCAAGAGGTCACACTCGCCTTTGACTCATCACGTGGCCTCCCCTCCCCCCCCTCTCTCTCTACCTCTCTCTCCCTCTCCCCCTGCCCTCTCCCACTCCCCCACATTCTTCTTATGAATGAATAATTAATATTGACAGTATACTCATTGAAATTATAGACATTAAATGCTGGAGAAACTCAGAAACGAGAACAGACCATAAACTTCACCAATTTCTTCTATCCAGAGATGCTACCTGTCCCGCTGAGTTACTCCAGCATTTTGTGTTTATCTTCGGTGTACACCAGTATCTGTAGTTCCTTCCCACACATTAAAATAATTACGTAAAATAACAAATAAACATAGATAAATCTTCAGTAATGACAGCTAAAAATAATGTTCATTTTGCAGTTACACAGAGAATCATACAGCACCTGGAAAGATGCCACTTTTGAGAATCATTTCCTCACATGAGCATCATTATTTACATGACCTAGTTATAGAGTGGGACTCGAGGACTTATCACTGACAGAAAAGGACAAAATCAGAACAGGCTGACACTTACTTAAGACACAAAATGATAAAATAAACTTGCAAATCAAAGTAATGAGCAATATGACGAAAGCAACTGCTGCACGCACAATTATGCACGCACAATACAGATTATGGAACCTTGTGCAGATATACAAGGTTTCACTGTTTAGGTGGAGGTCAACCCTTTTCCAGTATTTCCAAAAGGGGAGTTGCTTATCGCTATGACTGAGACTTCAAAGCCTTCACTCAGCTACGTGGATCAGTCATTTCTACTGATATACTCCTCCCATTTGCAAGAATAAAGATGGCCCAAAAGGATAGGTCTTCTGCACACTTCTTCCAGAAATGGTCAGAAAAACCTCAGTCAGTGCATAAAGACACAAATCAAGACAACGTCCAGTTGAACTACACAATGTCAAGCAGAAGCTTCTTATCAGCAGAAAATAAATATTTTTCAGACTAGGTCCTGGCACTCTGAGCCTTGTTGTTTTCAATGTTATTTTAGATTGAAGGGAAGAGGAACAAAAGTTTAGTACAGAGAGGTGACTCTGTTCTCTTCTTCCTTTGCCTTTGATTGATTGGTTTTCCTTGAATTTTTCTGCCAATGATTTTCGCCATATTTCATTTGTGTTCTTAATTCATGATCTGATTTCAGCCTTACACACTGTCATAATAAGCTTTTGATATTTTAGACAAGTGTTTCAATTTTAAATTATCCTACATATTCTTGCCGTATTTGACAGAGATGGGGAAGGCCCAAACTTTGACATTCAGGAAAAGATTTTCTTGAGATTGACAAAGTAACTGTTCTTCAGAGAGGCCATCTGACATATTAATGAAGACCAACCAGGCTTTGCGGAATTTAAGCAATTACGTCCAGAAAATGGCAATTTCACCTTGTAACCTCACCAGACAAACCTAATGGGCCTGTCCCACTTAGGCGAGTTTTTAGACAACTACATGCGACTAATTTGTCGCCACATGTTCGCCGATGGTCGACGGGAGTAGTCTCCTCGGTCACGCAAAAAAGTCGTAGCGTCTTTCTGGTCGCCGCTAAATTTTCAACACATTGATTTTATATTTTCGGCGACAGTGGGTATGACGCCAATGAGCGTAGCTTGACTTCTCGACGGGAGTAGTCTCCTCGGTCACGCAAAAAAGTTGTAGCGTCTTTCTGGTCGCCGCTAAAATGCGAGACATTGTCTGTCCAATTCCATCCAAAGATGCTGCGTTCCTCTAGCAGTTTGATTGTTTAATCTATTCTTGCAGGGGTCACTGTAAAACCTTTACATCATGAAACTTTGGAACAGAATTCCTTTTGTCCATTCTCTAAAGTGATAAGTTGTATTTATATTTTACACTCTTGCCCTACATTTCCACTTCCAAGATGCCTTCTTTTCAATCTGATGGCCCAAAAAAAAAAGTTTCTCTGGTCTTTTATTCACACCTCAAATTCAGAGTTAGTTTCAGTCTAGTGGCATTTCTCTATATGGTCTCAAATGCTTGAATGCATTCTTTGTTTTCTAGCAGCCCGAAGCAGACACACTTCACAGGGAAAGTCTGATCAGGCACCGAATAATTTAATCAAGACCTCATTATTCTGTATTGACCATGTAGTTCAACTTTCCATTAGTTGGTTGTTTATTATTCTCACTTTGGTTGAATGATTCAAACAGCGTCTATTATGGTGCCTGGGTGTGGATTTTCTCAGCTTTTAGTTTCTAGCCAATGAAAACCTATATCTAGAGGAGATCTGGGAAGTACATTTAAAAGCTTACTACTGAGAATCAAAGTTTAATAAACAGACAAGAAAAGAGGATAGAGAACCGTGGGAGGAAATTATAACAGTTTGTACCACCGTCTTTAATAGTCAGAGCATGGAACAGGCCCTACGGCCCTAATCGTCCATACTGTAAAACGCCCAAAACTAAATTTGTCCAGAATTTGTCCTCGGTTGTTGTATTAAATGCTTTGCTGAACCTTTTCCATTTTGCCATCTTTTTACCTGTCCAATTTTCTCTGGTCTTTTATTACACCTTAATATTCACCTTTAACTGTGGCATGAGCTTCCTATGGCAGCTCATCCCTTTGTTTTCTACAGCCACCACACTCACAGTGAAAGTATTTCCCCTCAATGTTGCGATTAAACTCTTTTCCCATGTCACCTAAACCAATATCCTTTGGTTCTTGATTCCTCTTCCCTTGGGTAAAGCTCTGCTCATTCACCCCATTTATTCCATTTCATAATTTTATACATCTCTATAAGATCATCCCTTAGCCTCCTGCTCTCCAGAGAATGAAGTCTTAGATTATCCAATGGAACTCTCTTCCTATGGCTAAGGCACTCAAGTAATGGCAACACCCTCGATAAATCTTCTCTGCACTCTTTCCAGCTTAATGACATCATTTCTATAGCAGATGATCAAGACTCAACACAATACTCCAAATACAGTCTTGCCAACATCTTTACAACTGTAACTGAACATCCCAACCTCCATATGCAATATCCTGACTAATGAAGGCCAAATTACCGAAAGCCTTCTTGACTGCTATATTTAAGAGGGAGTTAGATGTGGCCCTTGTGGCTAAGGGGATCAGGGGGTATGGAGAGAAGGCAGGTACGGGATACTGAGTTGGATGATCAGCCATGACTCAACATAATACTCCAAATACAGTCTTGCCAACATCTTTACAACTGTAACTGAACATCCCAACCTCCATATGCAATATCCTGACTAATGAAGGCCAAATTACCGAAAGCCTTCTTCTACCCTATTCACCTAAACTGCACTTTTAAGGAACTATGTACCTGCACTCCTCGATCCCTCTGCCCTACAACATTTTGCAGACCCAATACATTCACTGTGAAGGTGTTGCACTGGTTTAGCTTCCAGGTTAGGAATCATAGTTATCAGAACAGAAATAGTTCCTTGGGTCCAACTCATCCAGGCCAAACAAATTGCCATAGCCAGTCCCATTTCCCAACATTTAGCCCATTTCACTTTAACCTATTCTTGTCCATATACCTGTCCAAAGGCTATTTTAAATGTTGTAAATTTGCCAGCCTTTACCGATTTCTCAGACAGATCATTCAATATTTCCACCATCTTCTGTGAAAATGTTGCTACTTGAATCCCTTTTAAATCTCAACTACGTCTATGCCCTCTAGTTTTAGATTCTCCAACACTGAGAAATATACAGTGACCATCCACCTTATCTATGCTCCTCAAAACTTGATATAACTCAATAAGGTCAACCCTCAGGTTTACACTTCAGTGAAAAACACCACAACCTCTCCTTAGAGCTGAAGCCCTCCAGTCCCAGTAACATCCTTGTGTATCCTTTCCTCGCCCCTTTTCAGCTCAATGGCATTCTTCCTATAGCTCTAGGGCCTAGGCAACCAAAACTGCACATAATAGTCCAAAAGTGTGTTTTCAACAATGTCTTGTTTCAGTTGCAACGCAACATCTCACTCTTGTACTCAACAC
Organism: Leucoraja erinaceus; assembly: GCF_028641065.1. NCBI lineage: Eukaryota > Metazoa > Chordata > Chondrichthyes > Rajiformes > Rajidae > Leucoraja > Leucoraja erinaceus. The sequence continues at coordinate 632,308 of NC_073424.1, forward strand.
CCTAACCAATTAAGGCAAGTGTGCCAGATGCTTTCTTCGCTACCCTGTTTACCTTTCAGTGAGATCAATATTTCCTTGCACCCCACAATTCTACAAGGGCCATGCTATTTAATGTGCAAGTCCTGCCATGGTTTAACTTAACAAAATGCAACATTTCATACATCCTAGTTAAATTACAGTACACTTGCCTTCATCAGTCAGTCATTGAGTACAAGAGTAAAGCAAATCATGTGTAGGAAGGAACTGCAGGTGCTGGTTCACACTGAAGATAGACACAAAATGCGAAAGTAACTCAGCATCTCTGGAGAAAAGGAGTAGGTGACGTTTTGGGTTAAGACCAGACTGAGAGGGAAACTAGAGGAATGAAAAGGTTCAAAACAAATCAGAAAACACAAAACTTTGGACAGGTTACATCGATAGGATAGGTTTACATGGATATGGGCCAAATGCAGTCAAGTGCGACTGGTGCACACGGGGCATGTTGGTCGGCGTGGGCAAGTTGGGTCGAAGGGCCAGTTTCCATGCTCTATGCTCTCCAAGTACGACAAACTTGCACTATTTTTCTGGAGATGGAGGGAAGACCTGATAGAAGCATACATAGGATAGTCAGAACCTCTCCATGTCAGACTGGAGTAAAACTTTAAGATTAGACCGGAACAGTTTAAAAGTTGCAGGGTCAGTTTTTTTTTAAAACAGAGATTGTGGTGAGTGCCTGGAGCATGCTGCCAGAAGTGATGGAGGAGGCAGATATGATAGTGGCAATGAAGAGGCTTTTAGATAGGCACAGGGATACGCAGGAGTGGAGTGATATGGATCATATCCAAGTAGAGATTAGCTTAAGTCACATCATGTTTGGCACAGGACAATGTGGGCCAAAGGGCCCGTTCCTGTTCAGTAATGTGTCAATCAATCAATCAATCAGATGTATTCATCACATACACAATAAAGTGCAGTGAAATGAATTTGCCAGCAGCGGTACACAATAAAAAGAACATCCAATACACAATAAAAATTTAACACAAACATCCACCACAGCATTCTTCACTGTGGTGGAAGGCACAAGATATAGTCAGTCCTCCTCCATTGTTCCCCCGTGGTTGGGGCCATAACCTCCGCAGGCGCCTCTGCGGGCGGCCAGATGTTGCGGCCAGCGGTCATGTTCATTCCTTGGGTCACTGCCCCAGCTCATCTAGATCCTCCTGTAAACTGACAAACTTTCTTCACTATGGACCATACCACAAATGGTTAAAATGTGGTGGAGTACAACAAACTGTAGAACTGAGAACATATTTCAAGCAATTCTAAGGTAGAACACTTTTCAACAAGTTTGTTTGTAAGCAAAGCATGAATTCTATCAACATCTAATACAAAATATTTGTTTTACTCTCTTAAGTCAACAACTCATTCCATAAGCCTGAAGTCTGAAGGGTCTCGACCCAAAACATCACCCATTCCTGCTCGCCAGAGATGCTGCCTGTCCCACTGAGTCACTCCAACATTTTATGTCTACCTTCGATTTAAACCAAGCATCTGCAGTTCTTTCCTACACACATAATTCCATAGATCGTTTCCTTAGCAAACAGTGGTTTTATGGGGGTGGAGGGTGAGGAAAGGAAATAAGAAACTTGATCACTGCAATGAACATTGCAGCACAAATCCGAAAAACGGCTGCTCAAATAAGCAGACAAGAACCGTAAGTTTACAAAAGCTGAACCCTTATAATCCAAAGCTGCACACTCAGCTGTTCATCCCAGTTTGGCAAAAGAATAAATCAGGGAAGGTAGTACATCCGTGGGTAACAAGGGAAATCAGGGATAGTATCAAAGCGAAGGATGATGCGTACAAATTAGCCAGAAAAAGCAGCATACCGGAGGGCTAGGAGAAATTCAGAGACCAGCAGAGGTGGACAGAGGGCTTAATTAGGAAAGGAAAAATAGATTATGAAAGAAAACTGGCAGGGAACATAAAAACTGACTGCAAATGTTTTTATAGATATGTGAAAAGAAAGAGATTAGTTAAAACAAATGTAGGTCCCTTGCAGTCAGAAACAGGTGAGTTGATCATGGGGAACAAGGATATGGCGGACCAATTGAATAACTACTTTGGTTCCGTCTTCACTAAGGAAGACATAAATAATTTGCCGGAAATAGCAGGGGACCGCAGGTCAAAGGAGTTGGAGGAATTGAGTGAAATCCAGGTTAGCCGGGAAGTGGTGTTGGGTAAATTGAATGGATTAAAGGCCGATAAATCCCGAGGGCCAGATAGGCTGCATCCCAGAGTACTTAAGGAAGTAGCTCCAGAAATAGTAGATGCATTAGTAATAATCTTTCAAAACTCTTTAGATTCTGGATTAGTTTTGAGGATTGGCAGGTAGCAAACGTAACCCCACTTTTTAAGAAGGGAGGGAGAGAGAAAACGGGGAATTACAGACCAGTTAGTCTAACATCGGTAATGGGGAAACTGCTAGAGTCAGTTATTAAAGATGGGATAGCAGCACATTTGGAAAGTGGTGAAATCATTGGACAAAGTCAGCATGGATTTACGAAAGGTAAATCATGTCTGACGAATCTTATAGAATTTTTCGAGGATGTAACTAGTAGCGTGGATAGGGGAGAACCAGTGGATGTGGTGTATCTGGACTTCCAGAAGGCTTTCGACAAGGTCCCACATAAGAGATTAGTATACAAACTTAAAGTACACGGCATTGGGGGTTCAGTATTGATGTGGATAGAGAACTGGCTGGCAAACAGGAAGCAAAGAGTAGGAGTAAACGGGTCCTTTTCACAATGGCAGGCAGTGACTAGTGGGGTACCGCAAGGCTCAGTGCTGGGACCCCAGCTATTTACAATATATATGAATGATCTGGATGAGGGAATTGATGGCAATATCTCCAAGTTTGCGATGACACTAAGCTGGGGGGCAGTGTTAGCTGTGAGGAAGATGGTAGGAGACTGCAAGGTAACTTGAATAGGCTGGGTGAGTGGGCAAATGTTTTGCAGATGCAGTATAATGTGGATAAATGTGAGGTTATCCATTTTGGTGGTAAAAAAACAGGAAAGCAGACTATTATCTAAATGGTGGCCGACTAGGAAAAGGGGAGATGCAGCGAGACCTGGGTGTCATGGTACACCAGTCATTGAAAGTAGGCATGCAGGTGCAGCAGGCAGTGAAGAAAGCAAATGGTATGTTAGCTTTCATTGCAAAAGGATTTGAGTATAGGAGCAGGGAGGTTCTACTGTAGTTGTACAGGGTCTTGGTGAGACCACACCTGGAGTATTGCGTACAGTTTTGGTCTCCAAATCTGAGGAAGGACATTATTGCCATAGAGGGAGTGCAGAGACAGTTCACCAGACTGATTCCTGGGATGTCAGGACTGTCTTATGAAGAAAGACTGGATAGACTTGGTTTATACTCTCTAGAATTTAGGAGATTGAGAGGGGATCTTATAGAAACTTATAAAATTCTTAAGGGGTTGACAGGCTAGATGCAGGAAGATTGTTCCCGATCTTGGGGAAGTCCAGGACAAGGGGTCACAGCTTAAGGATAAGGGGGAAATCCTTTAAAACCGAGATGAGAAGAACTTTTTTCACACAGAGAGTGGTGAATCTCTGGAACTCTCTGCCGCAGAGGGTAGTCGAGGCCAGTTCATTGGCTATATTTAAGAGGGAGTTAGATGTGGCCCTTGTGGCTAAGGGGATCAGAGGGTATGGAGAGATGGCAGGTACGGGATACTGAGTTGGATGATCAGCCATGATTCTATTGAATGGCGGTGCAGGCTCGAAGGGCCAAATGGCCTACTCCTGCACCTAATTTCTATGTTTCTATACTGTGTCAATTTCTAGACATCGCTCATCAGGAAGGGCACAAAGGTTTACTTCATACAAAGGGTGATAGGTGTATGCAACAAGCTGCTGAAGGAGGTAGTTGAGGCAGGGACCGTCGCAACATTTATAGAGTTACTCAACCAAGTGGGACCCTTTGGGTCCCGTCCCCTCAATGCGCGGGTGCGAGGGGAGGAGGCGGCCTGCGGCGTCACACACACACACACACACACACACACTAACCACCCTCCCCACACACACACCAACCTCCCTCATTGATATTATATTAATATTATTCATTCACTCCTTTTACCCCATGCCCCACCCTATTCACACGCATAGCCGCCAACTCGCAGGCGCAGCTAGGGAGGGAGGGGGATAGAGAGAGAGGGACACGGAGAGCGACACACCGAGAGCGACACAGAGGAACAGAGAGAGAGAGAGACAGGCAGGGGAGCTTGCTGCCTTTTGGAGCAGGGGGTTCCGATTTGCGGCGTCTTTTGAGCATGCGGCCCTGTTGCTGCAAGCGGGCGGACGGTCAAAAGCAGCAGAGGGCCGGCCGATCGTGGCTTCCGCGAGGAGAAGCCCACCCACCCGCGTGACAGACGATCGCGCGGGGGAGACGGAGAGGAGGTCGTCCCCCGTGACGGCCAGAGATCGCCAGGTGGGATTAGAATCACCAGCGAGGAAAAGGCGTCACGATTCCCCGAGTCCTGCGATCGACGGAGGAATCGCATGTCTCCATAGACGGCCTCTCCCAGAGGGAGTAATGGCCACCAGGGCCACCTTCCCATCGCGCTGCCCCGCATCCTCACCCGCGCCACCGCCATGTTCTAGAACTTCAAGGAGCCCAGTGAAGCGCGTAGCATGACCTGAGCAGCAGTTTAAAAACACTAAGTGACAAATTTGAAGTGAAAGTTAAGAAGCCAAGAAGTACAGAAAACATAACAGGGGTGACATCACTCGCAACGCGAGCAGAGGCAGGCAGTCAGATCCAGTGTGACGTCATCAGCAAGACCATCTCGTTTATTTTCTAAGTTATTTGAGATTTGTGAACATTTGCATAAATAACGAGAAATAATGCATGAAATTTTCAGATAAGGCGATTTTTGATTTCACGGGATAAATCTCAGCCGGAATATGTAAAAATTATCCCATTAGCGCGTCGTTTCTTTGAGTAGATGTGATCGCACACAAAAAAATAAATACACACACGCACACAAAAGGACACACACACACACACATCCAAGATCAGAGTTTTATAGCTATAATAAGGATAGAATGAGACAGCGTGGAAACAGCCCACACCATCCAACATGTCCTAGCTACACTAATCCCATCTGCCCGTATTTGGCCCATATCCCTCCAAACCAGACATATCCATGTACCTGAACTGTTTCTTAATCATTGGTATAATCTGATATCTGAAGGGGCTGCTCATCAAGTTCTGGTTGCATTTTGGTTCCACGATCCTGGTGTTTGGGCATAAGGCAGGGAGGGCCGATTGGAGGGGGGGGGGGGGGGGGGGGGGGGGGGGGGGGGGGGGGGTGAGAAAAACTCTCATCGTCCAGCAACTTGTGTTTTGCTCAAGATTCCATCAGCTGCAGTTCCTTGTCTCTTCATCACCTGACCATTACTTGTTGTCATATAATCATATAGCATGGAAACATTTGGCTCAATTGATCCATGCCAACCAGTGGCTCCCTTTCCTATTACCATCAATATCCAGCACTTGGTCCATATACCTCAATGTCTAAGTAATTCAAGGCATTCAATGCATTAAAGATATCCACCACTCTCATGGTAAACAAGGTGCCCCGTGTATTCATTCAAAATTTCTAGCCCCTTGCCCTTAAATCTATGTCATTGAGTTGGACCTAACTCTTATATGGGAAAAGCTTTTCTGTATCTAGTCTATCCATATTCTTCATAACATTATATAGCTCAATCATGCCCTCCACTCCCCCAACTTTCTCCACTGCAGGCAGAACACACCAAACTTCTCCCGTCTCTCCTCTTAATTGTACTGGGAAATTTCTTCTGCGAACTCTTAAGCATAAGCTTCCGAGCGTACGGTGACTAGAACTGCACATCAGTACTCTAGCTGAGGTTTGACTAAATTGCTAGAACTCTCTGTAATTTCATGCAGTTATGGGCAGAGCTGTTCCTAAACCCGATGTGATACAAACCGACATTATGCTTTCTGTGGTTCGCCTGTAGGTGTGAAGAGACATCGGAGACACACCAATTTCCTCCATCTCCTGCAGAAGTTGGTATGCCTACCTGGCTGTCCCTTCAATATGGTTGATTCATGACAAATCATTTGCAATATTGATGCCATAGAACTTGAACCTCTCAAACATTTACACTTTGGTACCATTCATGTTAATTGGAACATGTACCCCACTACATTTCTTGAAGTCGATAACTAGCTTATTTTGCCTTGTTGACATTGGGGGAAGAGACTGTTGTCTAAAGACCATTCTTTGACCCACTTTCCCCAGTTCATTAAGATCCTTTTATAATATTTGTTAACCCAGTTCACAGTCCACGATACCACAGATTTTAGCAAACTCCCCAAGATCCTACCATTCATGATGCATGTCTTACCTTCATTAGTATTCTCAAAATTTATCACCATAGATTTGTCAGATTAAACTGCAAATGTTCAGCCCGTTTCTTCATCACAACATGATCTCCCTGTAGACTTTTCAGATAACCTTCCACATGGTCAACAACTTCCCCCAATCTTCACGCCATGTGCAAACTTACTGATCTTACCTACCACATCCCAATCCAAGTCATTCATGAATATTACGAACAACATTAATTCCTGTTGGACACCAGCCAAATTACAAAATTTGGTACTCTTGGCTTTTTGGTTCTTGCTCTTTTCCTCCTCCTATTCCAATGAATTTCACTAATATCTGTAGCACGTTTTATAATAAACACAAAATTATGGTAAATATGGAAAAGATTGAGGAATTTGGAGTGGAGCGGTTTAAAAAAGTTTAACACCATTAGAGAGACTACAGTGGGTTTAGTTCATAAGACATAGGTGCAGAAGTAGGCTATTCGGCCCATCGAGTCTGATTTTCCAAGTTCTGACGTATTAATTTTAAAGTCACGTTTACCTGTCGGTTGTATTCTTCTTCATGTTCCATCCACATGTACTCAGCAAAAGGATTTGGCTCACTTTCAGTATGCCCATTGGATACGATAACTTCCTGCGCCCCAGAGCCTGACGTCATGTTTGTCATATTAGGTGCCTTCATGTCTAAGGAATCAGTCTGCAATGTAGAACACAGCATATAGGGACCAATTAAAGCCAAGAAACATTTGACTCCGAAATACCCTGAATGCATATTATTAGAATATTGGATTTATGCTAAAACTAACCAGCAGAGACAAAAACATTCAGCACACTGCAGGCCAATTCGGTTAAGTGCCCAATCAAGAAAGATAATCAAGGGATGGGGACACAGGCCCTAACATGACAAAGGACACTTAAATGTTTGTTGTAAAAGTTGAGCTGCACGCATGCTACCCTTTCAGACAGTTTTTTGAGACGCTGTGTTGTATTATGCACACCTGTGACCTGACCCCATACTTCCCAGCAGCATAAAGTGCAGGGATAGATGTGACAAGGTTCACAACTCTTCTGCTGAACTCACCATTTTCCTCAGTTGTTGAAATGATCAGAAGAAAAAGTTGTTCCAGGGTAGTCACTAGAGGTAAAGAAACAAACGTAAGGGCTGGGCCATCGAATAGCAGATAAGAAACAAACACGACCATGAGAAAAATCAGGGAATCATATTGAGCAGCATATCAAAATACCATGGGGTGGTTTTTTTTAAATTTATGCCTGTCCAGATTTACTGGGCACTAAGTAAAAAAATTAATAATGACTGCCTGTCTCCTTTTGAAATTTTTCAACTTTCTCCTATATTCCAAATGCAACCGGTCATTAGCATATAGGTGGACAATATTTGTTTCCTCTGTACAGAGGATGAAGGTTAAAAAAAATCAAAATGAGTTGAAAGCGGGGATAATTGGTTAAACTGTAGACACAAACTCCCTTTCCTGCAATAAAAATAGAAAATGATGAAAGCATCCAGAGTCAGAATCAAAGCTTAACACTTTAGGTTGAAGACCTTTCAATAAAACTGAGAAAAGTTGGTAATAAAACAGTTCTGATGAAGGATCTTCGACCTGCAACACTTGTTTCTCATCCCAGAGACATGCTTGATCTGCTGACTATTTCCAGCATTTTCAGTTTTTATTTTAGATTTCCAGCATCAAGAACATTTGACAGAAGAAAATGTCTGAAACTGAGTGGAGACCAGAAAAGATTGGATGAGACATGTGGTGGTTTATAGAGCCAGCTGAAAAGAGAATGATAAAAGCATGCCTTGGGATGCATAAAGAGAAGGTAAAAAAAAAAAGCTGCATCCATCAAATAAAAAGGCGGAATTATATTGATATTAGTTTATTATCCTCACATGTAGAGATACAGCAAAAAGCCTTTGTTTGCGTGCTATCCAGTCAAATCAAATCATACTATATTGTATAAAAGTACAATCAAGCCATACACGTAAATGGATAATTATCTGAAGTTGATGAATTAATATTGAGCCTTAGAAAATGTGCCAATTAAAACAAGATACTGTTTCTTGAGGTTACTTTGAGCATCATCAGAGCATAATGGGCTAGAGCACTGCAGAAGCAACAGTCCCTTGGGAACGCAGAAAGGAAAAGGGGGGAAATTTGTCTCCTTGGGAGTATTGCATTTGAAGACGTCAGAATTTAAGATACCGATCTGTTGAACGAAGTGGTTGGTGGTGGAACGAGAAGTAAACATTATTCTTGTTCTGGATGGGAGAACAAAGGGTGAAGGTTGAATTGTACAAAATAGAACAGAATGGTTCACAGCTAACTAATAGCAATATCATTCTTTATGGTGGAGGGGGAAAGAGAAAGACAAACCCTACTGGCATCAATGGAACAGTGTATAGTTGGAAAAATTGGGAAAATGAAATGCCAAGATGAACCTTGATAAAGACATTGGTGCAGCTAGTTTTGTGCCCCGACATTAGGAAAAATGTAAAGGTTTCAGAGTGCGTACAGAAGAAATTTGCTACAACGATTCCAGGGCTGAGGTACATTGTATTGTGGATAAGCTGGAAAGGTAGCTGTAGTTTGTGCTTGTGGTTGCGAGGGAATCGGGTAGATGTTTAAATTCATGAAGGATTTGAAGAGCAGGTAAATTAAAAATTCAATTGAAGCTGGGGGCAAGACAGAAGACAAAGAGAGGAATTTGACAAAATAAACAAAATTCATGAGGAAATCATTTATGGACCTGTCCCACTTAGGCGATTTTTTTAGGTGACTGCCAGCGACTAGGACAATGGAATTCATCAAAGTCAGCACCGGCGAATGCCCACGTCACCTGGCGACAACCGACGATAACCTGGTGACAACCTACGACGGCCCCAATTGTCGCCACTGTCGCCGAAAAATGTTCAATATGTTGAAAAGTTTCCGGCAGTCGCCTGTGGTTGCCTAAAAAAATCGGCTAAGTGGGACAGGCCCTATAGGGTCTGGAATGCACTGTCAAGATTCAATTGTATACACAAAGAACTGCAGGGTCGAATCTTGAGCAATACACAAACTGCTGTTGTAACTAAGCAGGTCAGGCAGCATTGATGGAGGACATGGATATGCAATATTTTGGGTCAGGGGCCATTTTCAGATTAATTCAACTGAACTTTTCAAAGAATGAATAGCATGGGAAAGGAAAATATTTGTGGAGCTATGGGGAGAGGTCAAGGGACTGACTCAAATTGCTCTTTACATGGGGAAAAAGGGGAAGATGTGTTGAAAGGAACTGTAGGGTCTGATTTATACCGAAGATAGATATACAAAGTGCTGGATTAGCTCACCAGGCAGCATCCTTGGTTGGGTGGCATTTCAGGTCGAGACCCCTCTTCAGACTGAAGGACTTGAGTATGAAGAAGGGTCCCGACTTGAAACGTCACCTATCCCTTATTTCCAAAGATGTTGCCTGACCTGCTGAGTCACTCCAGCACTTTGTGTCTATCTCCAAAAAAAGGGAAGTGTTGGACAAGATGAAAGCAGCACCAATAAAATCATTAATGTACTGAAAATAATTGAGAGGGTACCCTGGCTTAGTGCCCTCCATAATTTGGGACAAAGACCCATCATTTATTTATTTGCCTCTATACTCCACAATTGATACCATGAAACAAATAAACAATAGACAATTTGAGATTTGTAATAGAAAAAAAAATCATGTGGTTAAAGTGCACATTGTCAGATTTTATTAAAGGCCATATTTTATACATTTTGGTTTCACCATGTAGAAATTATCATTGTGTTTATACATAGTCCCCCCATTTCAGGGCACCATAATGTTTGGGACACATGGCTTCATCACAAGTGTTTGAATTGCTCAGATGTGCTTTAATGCCTCCATAATGCAGGTAGAAGAGAGCTCCCAGCATCTAGTCCTTCCTCCAGTCTTTCCATCATCTTTGGAAACTTTTATTGCTGTTTATAAACATGAGGACCAAAGTTGTGCCAATGAAAGTCATTATGAGACTAATGGGCCTGTCCCACTTAGGCGACTCTTTAGGCGACTGCCAGGGACTAATTTTAATGGAATTCACCTACGACACCTGGCAACAACGTACGGCAGCACCTATGTCAACCCACACCAGCAGAAATTATCGCCCAAAAATGTTCAACATGTTGAAAATTTTGCGGCAGTCTCCTGGAGACGCCCAAAAAAAAAAAAAAAAAATTGCCTAAGTGGGACAGGCCCGTTAGAACAAGAATAGATATCTTCAAATCCGAGATTATGTGAAAACATATACACAAGACTGTCCTTTTATGGGTCCAGATATATTAGACGATTGTTTGAATAGACATGCCGATACAAGTAAGTTGATATCTTACATTTATAACACTCTCTTAAATATTGATACCCCACCTTCTAAGATTTATAGGCGAGCATTGGAGGACGAGTTAGGTTTGCCCATTTCAAAAGATATATGGGAGGAAAGCCTACTATACATACTATACTGTTCTTTAAATGTCAGGCATTGCCTGATACAATTCAAAGTATTGCATAGGTTATACTACTCAAAGACCAAATTGAATAAGATTTTCCCAACTGTTTCCCCTCTCTGTGATAAATGTCACTTCCAAGAAGCTACCCAAACCCATTCTTTTGTATCCAGTATAAAAATACAACATTTCTGGATGGAAATATTCAATACCATTTCTAAAACACTCAAAATTCAATTGAGGTTGGATTCAAAATTAATAATATTAGGAATGTCAGAGGGCTGCTCTAAGTTAGCGATATTCCAAAGATGTTTCCTTGATTATGGTTTAATAACTGAGAAAAAACATACTTAAATTCTGGAAAAAGAGAACAGTTCCCACAGTGAAGATGTGGATCACAGAAATGACCGAGACACTACATTTAGAAAACATAAGGTATGTTTTGGCTGATAAATCAGATCACGTTTTCCAAAATATTGGCTCCTTTCATTGAATTTCTTCAACAACAGAACACAAATTCAAAACAAATGCTAGGGTTGGGTGAGCGGGTGTAGGGAAGGATAGTGGGACATATCCCGTTTTTCCTCTTTTTTTTCACTTTTTTGTTAGTTCAGGGGTCTTTTCTTCTTTCTTTTTTGTATCTTTCTTCTTCCTCTTCATTCATTCCTTTTTACTTTTTTCCGATTCACTTATCAGTTTATAAAATGTTAAAACTGAAGCTGTACGAAAATCGTTTAAATGTTATGTCGATTTCTTTCTTCTTGTACAATTGCTTCTAATAAAATAAACATTAAAAAAAAAAGAATAGAGACATCAGCCAAGCCTTAGGCTTACCAAAATCAACTGTTTAGAACATCATTAAGAAGAAAGAGAGCACTGGTGAGCTTACTAATCGCAAGGGGACTGGCAGGCCAAGGAAGACATCCACAGCTGATGACAGAAGAATTCTCCCTATAATTTAAAAAAATCCCCAAACACCTGCCCGACAGATCAGAAACACTCGTCAGAAGTCAGGTGTGGCTTTGGCAATGTCCGCAGAAGACTTCATGAACAGAAATACAGAGGCTACACTACAAGATGCAAACCACTGGTTAGCCGCAAAAATAGGATGGCCAGTTTACAGTTTGCCAAGAAGTACTTAAAGAGCAACCACAGTTCTGGAAAAAGGTCTTGTAGACAGATGAGACAAAGATTAACATATCAGAGTGATGGCAAGAGCAAAGTATGGAGGAGAGAGTCAACAGGAGGAGCCCTGGGCATGTATGACTGCTGAAGGTATTGGTTCATTCATCTTCATTGATGATACAACTGCTGCTGTTAGTAGCATGATAAATTCTGAAGTGTATAACCACATCCTATCTGTTCAAGTTCAAACAAATGCCTCAAAACTCATTGGCCAGCAATTCATTCTACAGCAAGACAATGATCCCTAACATACTGCTAAAGCAACAAAGCAGTTTTTCAAAGTTAAATAATGGTTAATTCTTGAGTGACCTTTTATATGCTGGAGAGAAAACTGAAGGTAACGAGCCCCCAAAACAAGCATAAGCTAAAATTGACTGCAATACAGGCCTGGCAGAACATCACCAGAGAAGACACCCAGCAACTGGTGATAAATCGCAGACTTCAAGCAGTCATTGCATGCAAAGGATATGCAACAAAATACTAAACATGACTATTTTCATTTACATGGTCTCTCCATTTTTTTCTGCCTTTGCCCTTCTACCCGGTAGAGATATAGGTTTCAATGGTGCTGTCAAAAAAGCCTTGGCGAGTGGCTGCAGTGCATTTTGTAGATCGTACAAACAACTGCCACTGTGACTTTGGTGGAGTGACTTGATTGTGGATGGGGTGCCAATCAATAAAGCTGCTATGTCCTGCATGGTGTAGGAACGAACTGCAGATGCTGGTTTATACCGAAGATAGACACAAAATGCTGCAGTAACTCAGCGCGCGTCTCTGGATAGAAGGAATGAGCGATGCTTCGGGTCGAGGCTCTTTTTCAGGCTGCATGGTGTCAAGCTTCTTGAAGCAGAACTCATCCAGACAAGTGAAAAGTACTCCATCGCACTGACGTGAGGCTTGTAGATCGCAAACAGACTTGAGAAGTTAGGAAGTGAGTTATTCGCTGAAGGATTCCTTTTCTTGGACCTGTTCTTGAAGCCATATTATGTATATGGCTGCTCAAGTTCAGTTTCTGTTCAATGATAACCGCTAGAATATTGGTCGTGGGGATTTAAATGATGGCAATACCACTGAACGTTGGACGATGATAGCTGGATTCTGTATGTTAGATATCTTCATTACCAAGTACTTATATGTGGCCACATCGACATTGTATTTCACTCATTTTCAGCATGTCTCTTCACCCCAGGACTTTTCGCATTTTCTGTATTTTATTCACAACTCCTCAGGACATATCTTTACATCTCACTTTCACTTCCAGCATTCAATTTCTCCTGGTCAAAATCCTTTATCCCATCTTTAAAAAGGTCACTAATCTTTAATGGATTTTTCTTCTCTCAGATTTGCGACTCTTTGACATTCCCCAAATATTGTTGGAAACAGTTTTTGAATATAATTAAGGTAGATAGATTCTTCATAATCAAGGGTTAGAGTCAAACATGCAATTGAAATTGGAGGTTATGATCAAATCAGCATGCTTTATTATATGGCAAAGTAGGCTCCAGGGGTCAAATGGCCTGTTCCAAAACCTTATGTTATTTTATTTTTAAAGTTTACGCTTAATATTTCACTTGCATAACCATTATGCAGTTCTATCAAACATATATAGCCCAATGATGACATATTCAGTTGATGCTCATAAGGGATGTAGCAAGATACACCAAGGAGGGACAAGTACTGGCATAATGCCCGTATCAAGCATAATGTATTTTCCCTCCAACAATGAGTTTGCCACTTATTCAATGGCAAAATAGAACTCTGTGAATACTTATCCATTGGTTTATTGGTTTGTTATTGTCACATGTACTGAGGTATATTAATAAAAACTTGTTTGTGTGCAATTAAATTAAATCATACTGTACATGAGTATAATCAAGTCATACACATGTATAAAAGGTAGTGCAAAAAGTTAAATACTAGAGTGTAGAATATAGTTTTACAGCATTGTAGAGGTACAGTGAAAAACTTTGTTTTGTATGCTATTCAATCAATTCAGATATTATATACCTAAATACAATTTGCAACTCAAGTACAATAGATCAAAAGGGCAGATACAGAGTGCAGAATATAGTTCTCAGCATTGCAGCGAATCAGTTCCATAGACAAAGTCCACTATCCACAATCAGGTAGAGGTGAATCAGACAGCGCCTATACTTATGGAAGGTTCATTCTGAAGCCTGGTAAAATATGATTAGAAATGATGGTAGATTTAGAAGAGTAGTGATAGTAATGGATGACAGTGGACTCTCCTCTGGGACAAGCACACAGAGAGTCACCATGCTCTACCACCATCTTCGTGCAATTTCTTAAGGTCTTGGGCAGAGCTATTCCCAAACAAGCTTTGATGCAACCTGATAGTATGCTTTCCAGTTCATGTGTACAAGTTGGCGAAATGCCAAACTCGCTCAGTCTCCCAAGGAAGTAGCGGTGTTTTTTTTTTTGCTGTAGCCTCATTCTCCCAGGATAAGATTGTTGGTGATATTTATGCCTAGGAATTTTAAGCCCTTTTCCAGTTCCCCTACGGCACCATTGATGCCGATTGGCGAAATACTCCACCTCGCTTCACAAAATCAATAACGAGCTCCTCTGTCTTGCTGACATTGAGGTTGTTGTCTTGACACCATGTTATCAAGCTCCCTATCTCCTTCCTATATTCTCTCTTGCATTGTTTGAGATCTGGTCCACTACAATGGTTTCATCTGCATACTTCTGGATGGAGTTAAAGCACAGAAACTAATGTAAAGGGCGTATAGTGGCTGAGAATACATCTTTGCGGGCCAACAGTGTTGAGAATTATTGAGGAGAATTTTTGTTGCTTATTCTTATTATGGTGTTATGGCAGAGCTGCAGTCAATAAATAGGAGACTGAGGTGTCCTTGTTATCTAGATGTTCCAAAAAATGAGTGTAGGGCCAGGGAAACGGTGTCCACCATATACTTGTTGTGACAGTAACCAAACTGCAGTTGATCATGGTTGTCTGGGAAGCTGGCCCATGTACTCCATGACCAGCCTCTCAAAGTTCTTCATGATAGTGGATTTCAGAACTACTAGAAAGTCATCATTAAGGCACACCACCTTGCTTTTCCTGGGCACCAGGATGATAGTGGTCTTAAAGCAGATAGGGACTTAGAATGATGTAGAGGGGTTAAAGATGACTGTGAATACTCCTGCCAGTTGATCGGGGCAGGTCTTGAGGATGCGGCTGAGACTCCATCCAGCTCAGTTGTTTTTGGTGGATTCAGATTCAGATTCAACTTTAATTGTCATAGTCAGTGTACAGTACAGAGACAACGAAATGCAGTTAGCATCTCCCTGGAAGAGCGACATAGAAAATGAATAAATAAATCTATTTACATGCATACAGTCATAGTGTTTCGCCTGTGGGGGGTGATTGGCAGTCACCTGTAGGTACAGTGTTGAGCAGTGTAACAGCCGCAGGGAAGAAGCTGTTCCTGGACCTGCTGGTCCGGCAACGGAGAGACCTGTAACGCCTCCCGGATGGTAGGAGGGTAAACAATCCATGGTTGGGGTGAGAGCAGTCCTTGGTGATGCTGAGTGCCCTTCGCAGACATCGCTTGCTTTGGACAGACTCAATGGAGGGGAGCGAGGAACCGATGATGCATTTGGCAATTTTCACTACACTCTACAGTGCTTTCCGGTCGGAGACAGAGCAGTTGCCATACCATACTGTGATACAGTTGGTAAGGATGCTCTCGATGGTGCAGCGGTAGAAGTTCACCAGAATCTGAGGAGACAGATGGACCTTCTTCAGTCTCCTCAGGAAGAAGAGACACTGGTGAGCCTTCTTGACCAGAGTTGAGGTATTGTGTGTCCAAGAGAGGTCATCGGAGATGTTGATCCCCAGGAACCTGAAGCTGGAAACACGTTCCACCACCGTCCCGTTAATGTGGATAGAAACATAGAAACATAGAAATTAGGTGCAGGAGTAGGCCATTCGGCCCTTCGAGCCTGCACCGCCATTCAATATGATCATGGCTGATCATCCAACTCAGTATCCTGTACCTGCCTTCTCTCCATACCCCCTGATCCCCTTAGCCACAAGGGCCATGGGGGTGTGCGTGCCACCCCTAGACTTCCTGAAGTCTACAATGAGCTCCTTGGTCTTCTTGGAGTTAAAGGCCAGGTTGTTGTCAGCGCACCATGCTGCCAGGAGCTGGACCTCCTCCCTATAGGCAGACTCATCGTTGTTGCTGGTGAGGCCAATCACCGTTGTATCATCTGCATACTTGATGATGGTGTTAGTACCATGTACAGGTGTGCAGTCGTAGGATTCATTCCAGACAGCCGATTTTACATTAGCAACCGAGACCGTGGAAACAGACACACCCAAGGCTGACAGGGCAGATCACATCCTTCTACTGATTTTCTTTTCTTTTCAAAGTGACCATTGTTTGACCTAGGGAAGTGGCGTCTGCTGATATTGTCAGCGATACTGCCCAACTTTACTTTGTAGCCCAAAGAGCATGCTTGCCTCAATCCATTTAGCATTTAGAACAGAGATGAGGAAACACTTTTTCCACACAGAGTTGTAGTATCTCTGGATACTTTCAAGAGAGAGCTAGATAGGGCTCTTGAAGATAGCAGTCAGGGGATATGGGGAGAAAGCAGGAACGGGGTACTGATTGTGGATGATCAGCCATGATCATATTGAATGGTGGTGCTGGCTCGAAGTTTATTGTCAATCGGCAGGTGTCCTCAGTTACTTCTAAAGTTACAACTAGATAGTGTATAAGTTCAAGGAGCAGAATTAGGCCATTCGGCCCATCAGGTTTTCTCCACCATTCAATCATAGCTAATCTATCTTTCCCCGTCAACTCCATTCCCCTGACCTCGCCCCATTACTCCTGACAATCTTACTAATCAAGCATCTGTCAATCTCCAAATATCCATTGACAGCCTCCACAATCTTCTGTAGCAATGAATTCCACATATATTCCACGGAGGAGGAGGAGCCATCTTGGGGAATGGCTGCTAGCCAGCAGCCGTCCGTTTTAATTCGCTTTTTTAAAAAAGTTTTTAGTGAGTCCTGTTTTTTGTCCGTTGGAGATATGGACTTTTTAATGTGGGGGGTAGGGGTTAATTTTACTTCTAGGTCCCTACCTGGTCGGTGAGGCAGCATTTTCTCCGGGCTGCCCGTTGACCCGTCCTCGTGGCCTACCAGTGGGCTTGGAGCGCCGTTCCCTGGCAGGGACCGCCTAGCACCTCGGCCTTGGTGGCGGCACAGTGCTGGAGCACTATCGTGGAGCGGAGCGGGCGATGCCTTGCCTGGGTCGCCGTGCTGGATCGACGCGCTGGAGCTCCGGTGAGCTGTGGCCGCCGAGATCAACACCTCCAGGCTGCGGGTCTGCGGAGCGGTGCCGATTTCAACATCGGGAGCCTGGGAGCTCCAAACCGGTGCGGCCTTGTCGGCTTCGGAAGCTGCTGTTTCCAGCTAGATAGCGGCTGTTCCAGGTGGCCCAGCCGCTGAGAGGACTCTCCCGACGCCGGGGCAAGACCACCCGGTGAGAACGGCCAGGAACATCGGGCATCCGTAGAGGCAATTGCAGTGGCCTCAATAGGCCTGACTTTGGGGTGAAC
>NC_073424.1:955000-1094129 GCF_028641065.1 Leucoraja erinaceus
ACAGTGGGGACAATTGGACAATTTTACCAAGCCAATTAGCCTACAAACCTGCACGAGATAACCACTGATGTTGTGTTTGCGCAGTAATCAACCAGAACCAAGCCTGTACGTCTGGAGTCTTTTCTTCTGCAGTTGTATAGGGCTCTGGTGAGAGCACATCTGGAATATTGCGTACAGTTTTGGTCTCCTAATTTGAGGAAGGACATCCTTGTGATTGAGGCAGTGCAGCGTAGGTTCACAAGATTGATCCCTGGGATGGTGGGACTGTCATATGAGGAAAGATTGAAAAGACTAGGCTTGTATTCACTGCAGTTTAGAAGGATGAGGGGGAATCTTATAGAAACATATAAAATTATAAAAGGACTGAACAAGCTAGATGCAGGAAAAATGTTCCCAATGTTGGGCGAGTCCAGAACCAGGGCCCACAGTCTTAGCAAAGGGGAGGCCATTTAAGACTGAGGTGAGAAAAACCTTTTTCATAGAAACATAGAAATTAGGTGCAGGAGTAGGCCATTCGGCCCTTCGAGCCTCCACCGCCATTCAATATGATCATGGCTGATCATCCAACTCAGTATCCCGTACCTGCCTTCTCTCCATACCCTCTGATCCCCTTAGCCACAAAGGCCATATCTAACTCCCTCTTAAATATAGCCAATGAACTGGCCTCGACTACCCTCTGCGGCAGAGAGTTCCAGAGATTCACCACTCTCTATGTGAAAAAAGTTCTTCTCATCTCGGTTTTAAAGGATTTCCCCCTTATCCTTAAGCTGTGACCCCTTGTCCTGGAGAGTTGTGAATTTATGGAATTCCCTGGCACAGAGGGCAGTGGAGACCAAGTCACTGGGTGGATTTAGGAGAGAGTTAGATAGAGCTCTAGGGGCTATAGGAATCAAGGGATATGGGGAGAAGGCAGGCACGGGTTATTGATTGGGGCCGATCAGCCATGATCACAATGAATGGCGGTGCTGGCTCGAAGGGCCGAATGGCCTCCTCCTGCACCTACTTTCTATTGTCTATTGACACCCGTACTAATCAAGAATCTATCTACAGTATCTCTGCCCTAAAAATATCCATTCTTGGCCTCCGCAGCCTTGTGTGGCAAAGAATTCCACAGATTCACCACCCTCTGACTAAAGAAATTCCCCCTCCGGAAGGAACATCCTTTAATTCTGCGGCTTGTGACCTCTGGTCCTGGACTCTCCCACTAGTGGAAACATCCTCTCAGCATCCGCTCTCTCCAGCTTGACAACATCTTTCCCGCAAGCCCGGCTGCCAGAACTGAACACAGTGCTGTACACGCGGCTTCACCATGTGACTGCAGCAGGGGCTCCCAAACCTCTGTAACTCTACTCTTGTGTCTGAAGGACGTGTCCGGCAGCTGGGTTGGCACACACACACACAGTGCTGGCCACGGCTGGGCATCTTCCCTGCTTGACGGGGAACTAATTGTGACTGCGCCTTGTCACCGTAAACACATGGTGTGCCGTAAAGAGTGTCCAGCATCCCAGACCTCCTGCTCGCCATCAATGCATCGTAAATGTCATTCACCCCGCGCAGTGAGAGGCATGCGGTGGAGTTCCACATGTGCATCTTTCCAAAGTTCATCAGCTCCACGTTCCATACATAACCTTTGATGCCATTTATTACAGGCCAGAGAGCCAAGAGTGTTTTATTGTCATGTGTCCCGGATAGAACAATGACGTTCTTACTAGCTGTAGCACCACAGAATAACATAGTACACTGTATACAATGTCATAAACAAGGTAAATTGTGACAATAGACAATAGGTGCAGGAGGAGGCCATTTGGCCCTTCGAGCCAGCACCGCCATTCAATGTGATCATGGCTGATCATCCCCAATCAGTACCCCGTTCCTGCCTTCTCCCCATATCCCCTGACTCCGCTAACTTTAAGAGCCCTTAGCTATATATATATTTAGCCCTACACACACACCACGACACACACACGTACACACACACCCTCCCACACACACACACCACACACACACACGCACACACACACACACACACACACACACACACCACACACACACACACACACACACACACACACACACACACACACACACACGCACACACACACGCAGCCACACACACACACTCACATAGACACACACATATACCCACACGCACACACGCACACACACACGCACGCACGAACACACGCACGCACACACGCACGCACACACACACAGACACACACACGCACGCACGCACACACACACACAGCTACACATTCACACTCATACGTACTCATAAACAAATAAACAGTAATAGTGCAATAATAACAATAATAGTCTGTTGTGGTTCAGAGCATATTTGATGTTGTAGTGTTTAATAGCCTGATGGTTGCAGGGAAGAAGCTGTACCTGAACCTGGACGTTACAGTTTTCAGGCTCCTGTACCTTCTTCCCGATGGCAGGGGTGAAATGAGTGCGTGGCCAGGGTGGTGTGGGTCCCTGACGATGCTGGCTGCCTTTTCGAGGCAGCGACTCCTGTAGATCCCTTTGATGTTGGGGAGGTCAGTAACCGTGATGGACCGGGCAGTGGTCACTTCGTTTTGAGGTCGTCTTCGCTCCTGGGCGTTCAAGTTGCCGAACCAGGCCGTGATGCGACCAGTCAATGTGCTCCCCACTGTAAACCCGTAGACACAAGAGAATTCTCTCCG
This sequence comes from Leucoraja erinaceus, assembly GCF_028641065.1. Classification (NCBI taxonomy): domain Eukaryota; kingdom Metazoa; phylum Chordata; class Chondrichthyes; order Rajiformes; family Rajidae; genus Leucoraja; species Leucoraja erinaceus. The sequence continues at coordinate 957,688 of NC_073424.1, forward strand.
ACCACACCGAATTTCCATAATCTTCTCAGGATGTAGAGGCGTTGATGTGCTTGCGTTATAATCAAGAACATAGCAGTCTCTCTATAGCTTATTGCAGGAACATTGCCTGATAAGAGGGGGAATGATACAGTATGAAGATTGCATTTAAGAGTCTTTTGGTTAGGCACATGGATATGCAGAGAGTAGAGGGATATGGGAGTGTGGTGGTGGGGGGAGGGGGTGGTTATGTGCAAGCAGATAAGGGTTGGTCTTGGCACATACATTGTGGGCCGAAAGGCCTGTGCAGCAATAGGTTAATGTTCACAACTTCTAGAAGCAGAATTAGGCCATTCGGCCCATCAATTCTACTCCGCCATTCAATCATGGCTGATCTATCTTTCCCTCTCAACCCCATTCTCCTGCCTTCTCCCCTTAAACTCTGGCAACCCTACTAATCAAGGATCTATCTGTCTATCTCTGCCTTAAAAATATCAATTGCCTTGGCCCCCACAGCTGTGTGTGGCAATGAATTCCACAGATTCACCACCCTCTGACTAGAGACATTCCAGAGTGTACAAGCCCAGCCACTTCATTCTATCAGCATATGGCAGTCCCGCCATCGCGGGAATTAACCTCGTGAACCTACGCTGCCTGTCCCGCTGAGTTACTCCAGCATTTTGTGTCCAACTTCATTCGCAAAGCTTTTCCCTCCTTGTCTCCATTTTAAAGGTAGGTCCTTTTATCCTGAGGCTGCGGCCTCTGGTCCTAGACTCTCCCACATAGAACATAGAAACATAGAAAAAGGTGCAGGAGTAGGCCATTCGGCCCTTCGAGCGTGCACCGCCATTCAATATGATCATGGCTGATCATCCAACTCAGTATCCCGTACCTGCCTTCTCTCCATACCCCCTGATCCCTTTAGCCACAAGAGCCACATCTAACTCCCTCTTAAATATAGCCAATGAACTGGTCTCAACTACATTCCAGAGATTCGCCACTCTCTGTGTAAAAAATGTTTTTTCTTATCTCAGTCCTAAAAGATTTCCCCCTTATCCTTAAACTGTGACCCCTTGTTCTGGACTTCCCCAACATCGGGAACAATCTTCCTGCATCTAGCCTGTCAACCCCTTAATAATTTTGTAAGTTTCTATAAGATCCCCCCTCAATATTCTAAATTCTACCGAGTACAAGCCGAGTCTATCCAGTCTTTCTTCATATGAAAGTCCTGACATCCCAGGAATCAGTCTGGTGAACCTTCTCTGTACTCCCTCTATGACAAGAATGTCTTTCCTCAGATTGGGAGACCAAAACTGTACGCAATACTCCAGGCAATACATCCACTCTATCCAGGCAATTCAAAAGACATAATGAGTTTGCAGCATCAAGTTATTAAAAAGATATTATATTAAATGTTACAGCTTAATAAATCTCGCTGCCAATTATACCACATCATGCCCTCACAAAACACACTGACAACAAACAAATAATCTGCTTTCTGTTGTTAGTTTAGTTTTGTTTAGAGATACAGCACGGAAACAGGCCCTTCAGCCCACCGGGTCCGCACCGACCAGCGATCCCCGCACACTAACACTATCCTACACACACAAGGGAAAATTTACATTTATCTCAAGCCAATTAACGTACAAACATGCACGTCTTTGTAGACAATAGACAATCAAGGGATATGGGAAGAAAGCTAGTAATATTAACGTTAATAGACAATAGGTGCAGCAGTGGGCCATTCGGCCCTTCGAGCCAGCACCGCCATTCAATGTGATCATGGCTGATCATCCCCAATCAGTACCCCGTTCCTGCCTTCTCCCCATATCCCCTGACTCTGCTATCTTTAAGAGCCCTATCTAGCTCTCTCTTGAAAGCATCCAGAAAATCTGCCTCCACCGCCCTCTGAGGCAGAGAATTCCACAGATGCCGGTAAACAGTTCCTTGAAGGTGACGTCACAGATAGATAGGGTGCTCAAAAAAGCTTTGCGCATGAAGTTGGACACAAAATGCTGGAGTAACTCAGCGGGACAGGCAGCGTAGGTTTACAAGGTTAATTCCCGGGATGGCGGGACTGCCACATGCTGAGAGAATGGAGTGGCTGGGCTTGTGCACTCTGGAATTTAGGATAAGAGGGGATCTTTTTGAAACATATAAGATCATTAAGGGTTTGGACACGCTAGTGACAGGAAACATGTTCCCGATGTTGGGGGAGTCCAGAACCAGGGGCCACAGATTAAGAATAAGGGGTAAGCCATTTAGAACAGAGACGAGGAAACACTTTTTCACACAGGGAGTTGTGAGTCTGTGGAATTCTCTGCCTCAGAGGGCGGTGGAGGCCGGTTCTCTGGATGCTTTCAAGAGAGACACGGTTCTCTGTATACTTCGCAAGAGAGAGATATTTTCAAGAGAGTGCTCTTAAAGATAGCGGAGTCAGAGAATATGGAGAGAAGGCAGGAACGGGGTACTGATTGGGGATGATCAGCCATGATCACATTGAATGGCGGTGCTGGTACGAAGGGCCGAATGGCCTGAACCAATTGTCTATCGTGTATAGTCTATCTCTGGAGAGCAGGAATATGTGATGTTTCGGGTCTCAACCTTTCTTCGGACTTCGGATCTCAACCCGAAATGCCACCCATTCCTTCTGTCCAGAGATGCTGCCTGTCTCGCTGAGTTACTCCAGCATTTTGTGTCTATCTTCGGTTTAAACCAGCATCTGCTGTTCTTTCCTACACAAGGCTTTGGGCACATTGGCCTTCATCAGTCAGAGTATTGAGTATAGAAGTTGGGAGGTCATGTTGCAGTTGTATAAGATGTTGGTGAGGCTGCATTTAGAGAATTGTGTTCAGTTCTTACTTTACTTTACTTTACTTTACTTACAAAATTCTTAAGGGGTTGGACAGGCTAGATGCAGGAAGATTGTTCCCGATGTTGGGGAAGTCCAGGACAAGGGGTCACAGCTTAAGGATAAGGGGGAAATCCTTTAAAACCGAGATGAGAAGAACTTTTTTCACACAGAGAGTGGTGAAACTCTCTGCCACAGAGGGTAGTTGAGGCCAGTTCATTGGCTATATTTAAGAGGGAGTTAGATGTGGCCCTTGTGGCTAAGGGGATCAGGGGGTATGGAGAGAAGGCAGGTACAGGATACTGAGTTGGATGATCAGCCATGATCAGATTGAATGGCGGTGCAGGCTCGAAGGGCCGAATGGCCCACTCCTGCACCTAATTTCTATGTTTCCATGTTTCTATGTTCTGGGCACCATATTATAGGAAAGATGTTGTCAAGCTGGAAGTGGTACAGAACTTGAGCTATTGGGAGTGGTTTGAGCAGGCTGGGACTCTATTCCCTGGAGCGCAGTAGGACGAGGGGTGATCTTGTAGAGGTGTATAAAATCATGAAAGGAATAGATCGGATAGACGCACAGAGTCTCTTGCCCAGAGTAGGGGAATCGAGGACCAGAGGACAAAGGTTTCAGGTGAGGGGAGAAAGATTTAATAGGAACCTGAGGGGTTCTTTTTTCACACAAAGAGTGGTGGGTGTATGGAACGAGCTGCTGGAGGAGAGAGTTGAGGCAAGGACTATCCCGACGTTTTTCACTGAAGCTTTTCACAAAGCGTATCGCTGTGTCTCGGTATACCTGATAAAATACTAAACTAACTATAACTAACCAACGTTTAAGAAACATTTACATAGAAACATAGACAATCGGTGCAAGGAGTAGGCCATTCGGCCCTTCAAGGCAGCACCGCCATTCAATATGATCATGGCTGGTCATCCATAATTAGTACCCCGTTCTGGCTTTTCCCCACATCCCCTGATTTTCTTAGTCCTTAGAGCTTGTTCCATACACCCACCACCACAGTGGCGCAGTGGTACAGTTGCTGCCTTGCAGCGAACCCACGCCGGAGGCCCAGGTTCGATCCCGACTACGGGCGCTGTCTGTACGAAATTTGTACGTTCTCCCCGTGACCTGCGCGGGTTTTCTCCGAGATCTTCGATTTCCTTCCACACTCCAAAGACGTACAGGTTTGTATGTTAATTGGCTTGGTAAATGTAAAAATTGGCCCTAGTGGGTGTAGGATAGTGTTGATGTGCGGGGATCGCTGGTCGGCGCGGACCCGGTGGGCCGAAGGGCCTGTTTCCGTGCTGTAAACTAAGAAACCAGCCCTTGGGCCCAACTCATGCTGTGTGACTCTATGTATCTTTTCAAACCTTTTCAAACAAGAGGACATGACTTCAGAATTAAGGGACAGATGTTTAGGGGTAATATGAGGGGGAACCTCTTTACTCAGAGAGTGGTAGCGGTGTGGAATGAGCTTCCAGTGGAAGTGGTGGAGGCAGGTTCATTGGTACCATTTAAAAATAAATTGGATAGGCATATGGATGAGAAGGGAATGGAGGGTTATGGTATGAGTGCAGGCAGGTGGGACTAAGGGGAAAAAACATTTGTTCGGCACGGACTTGTAGGGCCGAGATGGCCTGTTTCCGTGCTGTAATTGTTATATGGTTATATGGTATCTCTAAACTAAACTAAACTAAACCCACCACCCTTTGTGTGAAAAAGTTACCAATCAGATTCCTATTCAATCTTTTTCACTTCACCTTGAACCTGTGTCCTCTGGTTCTCGATTCCCCTACTCTGGGCAAGAGACTCTGTGCGTCTACCCGATCTATTCCTCTCATGATTTTGTACACCTCTATAAGATCACCCCTCGTCCTCCTGCGCTCCATGGAATTCTCCACGTAACCCCTGACACCCGCACTAATCCTCTTTCCTTTCCCATTTTTACTGGGTTGTATTTGATTGTATTGATGTACAGTGTTGTCTGGTCTGATTGGATCGCTTGCAAAACAAACTTCTCCTGCGCTCAAAGGAATCGAGTCCGAGCTTGCCGAGAGGGTTGAGGGGAAAATAGACAATAGACTATAGGTGCATTCGGCCCTTTGAGCCAGCACCGCCATTCAATGTGATCAAGGCTGATCATCCCCAATCAGTACCCCGTTCCTGCCTTCTCCCCCATATCCCCTGACTCCGCTATTTTTAAGAGCCCTATCTAGCTCTCTCTTGAAAGCATCCAGAGAACCTGCCTCCACCGCCCTCTGAGGCAGAGAATTCCACAGACTCACCACTCTGGTCCTCGATTCCCCTACTCTGGGCAAGTGAGAAAAAGTGTTCCCTCGTCTCCGTTCTAAATGGCTTACTCCTTATTCTTAAAACTGTGGCCCCTGGTTCTGGACTCCCCAAACATCGGGAACATGTTTCCTGCCTCTAGCGTGTCCAAACCCTTAACAATCTTATATGTTTCAATGAGATCCCCTCTCCTCCTTCTAAACTCCAGAGTGTACAAGCCCAGCTGCTCCATTCTCTCAGCAAATGACAGTCCCGCCATCCCGGGAATTAACCTCAATCTCATTAACCTCATGATCGAATGGCAGAGCAGACTCGATGGGCCGACTGGCCTAATTCTGTTTCTGTGCTTGATGATCCTATGTAAGGTGCAGAGGATGGTGAGTGGTTGCTTAATTTAGTTCTGCCATGAGTAAGAAATGCGTGTTCGCTGAATTGGTGAAATTGCAGTCCAACGTTATGTCAAAGAAGATAGGCACAAAATGCTGGAGTAACCCAGCGGGACAGGCAGCGTCTCTGGAGAGAAGGAATGGGTGACGTTTCGTGTTGGATGTGGAGAGGATGTCTCCACCAGTGGGAGAGTCTAGGTCTAGAGGTCACAGCTTCAGAATTAAAGGACGTTCCTTGAGGAACGAGATGAGGAGGAATTTCTTTAGTCAGAGGATGGTGAATCTGTGGAATTCTTTGCCACCGAAGGCTGTGGAGGCCAGGTCAGTGTATATTTTTAAGGCAGAGATTGATAGATTCTTGATTAGTACGGGTTTCAGAGGTTATGGGGAGAAGGCAGGAGAATGGGGCTCAGAGGGAGAGATAGATTGGCCACGATTGAAAGGCGGAGTAAATTTGATGGGCCGAGTGGTCTAATTCTGCTCCTAGGACTTATGACCTTATGACTGACTGACTGGGTGAGTAACTCCCAACGCTAAAGAACGAAGGAGATGGTAGACAGTGGTGAATATTGCCTGGTTCTTCATGGGAACTGACTTCCCCACTATCGAAGTCAGGAAGACACAGAGCGCTGGAGTGACTCAGCGGGTCAGGCAGCATCTCTGGAGAACAAGGGCAGGTGACGTTTCTGGTCGAGACCCTTCAATCAGTCCCGATTGGAAGGACCCCTACCCAAAACGTCAACCATACATGTCTCCACAGATGCTGCCTGACCCGCTGAGTTACTCCAGCACTCTGTGAAACGTCACCTATCCATGTTCTCCACAGACGCTGCTCCAGCACTCTGTGACACGTCACCTATCCATGTTCTCCACAGACGCTGCCTGACCCGCTGAGTTACTCCAGCACTCTGTGAAACGTCACCTATCCATGTTCTCCACAGATGCTGCCTGACCCGCTGAGTTACTCCAGCACTCTGTGAAACATCACCTATCCATGTTCTCCACTGATGCTGCCTGACCCGCTGAGTTACTCCAGCAGTCTGTGAATCGTCACCTGTCCATGTCCTCTACTTATACAGACTGACCCGCTGAGTTACTCCAGCAGTCTGTGGAACGTCACCTATCCATGTTCTCCACAGATGCTGCCTGACCCGCTGAGTTACTCCAGCACTCGGTGTCTTTTCTTTTTGTCTCTCTTGCACTTTTATTTGCTATTGAAGTGATTGTTTTTGTAATAAATAGAAAGTGAATGTTGGGCGCATTGTTCTGTTGAAGATAATAAACCCCTCCCGCGCCAAGCATATGTCTGAGGCTGACTCCGACTTTGCTTTCAGCTGGGCAGATTGAATAAGAAGAGAGATATGAACACGACCTGACACAAGGAAATGATTTAAATGCTCCATTGTTAAACGCTGTGGTATTTTAGTCCTCCTGAAGCATTTTAGGCACTCCATTTACCTCTTCTCATGCTCCCTCTCTCCCTCGATGGAATGATGTTGAACCTCTGCCAAGCATTCCGCCTGCTCGCAGCAAAACACAAAGTGCTCTCGTCAAGAGTGTTTTATTGTCATACGACCCGAAAGGGAACAATGAAATTCTTACTCGCACCGTACAGTCGCGCAGCAGGTTTGTAAGCACAGGACTCGAAAAGGACCATAATTAACAGCGACAAATGCTTGCTGGTGATTTATGGTTAAACAGATATGCCATACAGATACATACACACACACACACACACATATATATATCTCTTGTAGACACCAAATGCTGGAGTAACTCAGCGGGACAGGCAGCATCTCTGGAGAGAAGCCATGGGTGACTTATCGGGACGAGACCCTTCGTCAGACATATCTGTGTGTGTGTGTGTAATATGTGTGTGTGTGTGTGTGTCTATATAAAAAAAGTTATACACACACATACACATATATATATAAGGTACACAAAAATGCTGGTGAAACTCAGCGGGTGCAGCAGCATCGATGGAGAGAAGGAGATAGGCCGAAACTCTGGGTTTCAGGAACGTTGCCTATTTCCTTCGCTCCATCGATGCTGCTGCACCCGCTGAGTTTCTCCAGCATTTTTATGTACCTTCGATTTTCCAGCATGTGCAGTTCCTTCTTAAACACACACACATATATATATATATATATATATATATATATATGAACTTTATTTATTGTTATGGAGTTTACAGAGTAACACGTTTCCATATCTGTTGTGCTGTTGCAAGTAAGAATTTTATGTATATAACATTTTATTTGTGTGTGCAATCTATATATACATATATATATATATATATAACACAGCTTTAGCATTTCCAAACCAAAGGCAATACAGCTTTAGCATTTCCAAACTATATTTTCAAACCACATTAAGGGCACTGTGACAGGTCAGTAAAACCACTCACAATTTAGCGGGCATGTGTTCAGTGTTATTCACAGCTCAGACTGAGAGACATGACCCTCTCGCTGCCCCATCTTGCAGAGACTGACTGAGGCACTCAACACTTCTGGGTTTTATAGTCCCTCCGGAAAGGGCGAGGCCTTCAGGAGAGAGAATCTCAACATTTTTTAACACAAATAACTCTTTTATTTTTCATCGATGGGAAAAATCCTCTTGTCCTGCGCAGATGAGTGGGACTCTGAGTAAGATGGCCAAAAATCACAGCCATAAGTGGCAGTGCTTTTTCTAAAATCAATATACAGAACAACAGGAAGTGGTCAATATCAGAGTTTTAGTAATATAGATAAGGTAGGCGCAAAATGCTGGAGTAACTCAGCGGGACAGGCTGCTTCTCTGGAGAGAAGGAGTGGGTGATGTTTCGGGTCCAGACCTTTCTTCAGACTGAAAAAAATAAATATATAAATATATATATATCATATAATAATTTAATTTAAAAAAAGATATACACAAACAAATAAACAAACAATAGTGCTGAGTAAAAAAATAAAGTCCCCAGGTCTATTTGGATCACAGCTTATTTGAGGTTGTTGTGTTTAATAGCCTGATGGTTGCTGGGAAGAAGCTGTTCCTGAACCTGGACGTTACAGTTTTCAGGCTCCTGTACCTTCTTCCCGATGGCAGGGGTGAAGCGAGTGTGTGGCCAGGGTGGTGTGGGTCCCAGACGATGCTGGCTGCCTTTTTGAGGCAGCGACTCCTGTAAATACTCTTCGATGGTGGGGAGTTCAGTACCCGCGATGGACCGGGCTGTGTTAACCGCTTTGTGCGGTCTTCTTTGTTCCTGGGCGTTCGAGTTGCCGAACCAGGCCGTGATTCAACGGGTCAATGTGCTCTCCACTGTGCACCTGTAGACGTTCTCCGACATACCGAATCTCCTCACTCTTCCTCTAATTTGAGGAAGGACATTCTTGCTATTGAGGGAGTGCAGCGTAGGTTTACAAAGTTAATTCCCGGGATGGCGGGACTGTCATATGCTGAGAGAATGGAGCAGCTGGGCTTGTACACTCTGGAGTTTAGAAGGATGAGAGGGCATCTCCTGACCTCGGGCTGTCTGTGTGTGTGGAGTGCACGTGTCAATTCAGTTCAGTTTAGTTTGCATGTGTTGAGGTACAATTCAGTTCAGTTTAGTTGATTACAATCGTCACGTGTACAGATACAGGATACAGTGAAAAATGTTTTAAGGTAAATTCCAGTAAAGTGCGAGAGTAACCATAAACCATATATATAACAATTACAGCACGGAAAACAGCGGAAAAGGCCAACCGTGCCGACACGACTTTTTTTCCCTTAGTCATGATTACAATCGATTCCGTCTCATAGTGTATCCAGATAAAATGATACCAGGATAACTGGAAGAATAACTCTCTGAGTAATTCCCCCTCATGTTTAGTGTATGGTGAATCATGTCCAGTAATCTTCCCTATTCTCAAAGAGAGTAAGAAACTCTGTCACATCTCACATTTTAAAGACGCATCTAGAATAAAGATGTATCTCTGTAACTTTTGTTGAAACACACTGAAGTCAAGTCTGGCTCAGTCTGTGGAACCTAGGAACAGACTGGGTGACAACCAAGAATAGTTTGGTGACTACCGGAGAGACAGTTGACGGCACGGAAAGCTGGCACCTGGGACAGGCTGGGTTAGCACCCCAGTTGTGAGAAAGACACCCAACTAAGCTACAGAAAGGCCTAAATAACCACCGTGGCCTAAAAATCCATCAGGCGCGAATGAAATGCTCGGAGAAGGAGAAAGAGGTGCAGCGCACGCACAGGCCTTGAACCTGGTGAGACGCAGGAGGAGCCTGGCCAGGACTCACCCCACAGTCCCTCCACGCACTAGAGTCTCCCAAACCCTGCAGAGTGGTTACTAAGATGGCTGATCCGTGGGCGGTTGGTGCTGGGACGCAAGTCGGGGCCTGATTAACCCCGGCTGGGCGAGGTCTGGTCTGATGTTGTGAGGCCCGACGACCCCAGGTCACATCACCGAGGATGCCTCCCAGCGCATCTAGAAGATGTGTATTTTTCACAAAATAGTGGAAGGTTCGCAAGGTGTGGTTGCAGATCTACGCCTGTGACTAGCGCTCAGTCGCCTAGGATGGGCGCCATCTTGGATAGCAAACAAACAAAGCTTTTCCCTGTGCAGGGAGGAAGAGAAAAGGTGGGGGCCTACCGCTGGTCCACTGTGATGCCCAACAGCAAACAGACCCTTTGGCCCACCGAGTCCACGCCGACCATCGATCAACCCTTCACCCTATTTCCATGTTATCCCACTTTCTCATCCACTCCCCACACATCAGGGACAATTTGCAGAGGGACAATTGACCCACAAACCCGCACGTCTTTGGGATGTGGGAGGAAACTGGATCACCCAGTGGAAACGCATCATTAAGAATGGAGCAGCTGGGCTTGTACACTCTGGAGTTTAGAAGGATGAGAGGGAATCTCATTGAAACATATAAGATTATTAAGGGTTTGGACACGCTAGAGGCAGGAAACATGTTCCCGATGTTGGGGGAGTCCAGAACCAGGGGTCTCACAGTTAAGAATAAGGAGTCAGCCATTTGGAACGGAGACGAGGAAACACTTTTTCACTTTTCAGTTGTGAGTCTGTGGAATCCTCTGCCTCAGAGGCCGGGTTCTCTGGATATTTTCAAGAGAGAGCTAGATAGGACTCTTAAAGGTAGTGGAGTCAGAGGATATGGGGAGAAGGCAGGAACGCGGGTACTGATTGGGGATGATCAGCCATGATCACATTGAGTGGCGGTGCTGGCTCGAAGGGCCGAATGGCCTACTCCTGCACCTATTGCCTATTGTCTATAATTTGTTCCAAATAATTAGTTTAGTTTAGAGATAGAGTGCGGAAAGAGGACTTTTGGCCCGCACACCCACACTATCCTACACACGAGGGCCAGTTTACAATCTTTAGTGAAGCCAATTATGTGTGCGACTTTGGAGTGCGGGAGGAAACCGGATCACCCGGAGAAAGCCCACGCGATCGCAGGGGGGCCGCGCAAACTCCACACGCGAACGGCACCTGAGGCCAGGATCAAACTGGGGTCTCTGGCGCTGTGAGGCAGCGGTACTACCAGCTGCACCACTGTGCCGCCCGATTTTCGAGGGGAGCCTTGTTGTCTTTGTGGTGGTTGCTAGTGGAAGCCTGCCATTAATTCCCAGATTTTTATAAATAGTTCCAAATCCCAAACATTCACAGTTGGACTTGAACTCATGTTCCCATCATTATTAGCTCAGGGATCTGGCCTGAGGCCGTGCCAACATTTGGTACACTCAGAATGTTGTGGGTTTGGAATGCAAGTCTTCAGCATGTTAATGAGGAGCAGATCCATTTTAGATGTAGAATGCTATTAGTTTAGTTTGGAGACACAGGCACGCGGAAACAGGCCCTTCAGCCCACCGAGTCCGCACCGACCAGCGATCCCCGCAGACTAAAGGGCCTGTCCCACTTGGCAATTTTTTTCGGCGACTGCCGGCATCATTGACTGGCGTATCAGGTCACACCGGAAAATTCGCGCCGTGACCACGTATTGACGCGCGGCGTTTGTTTCAAGTGCCACAACGTTTTTTTTGCTGCCGCTGGATTTTGAAATGTTTAAAATCTTTTGCCGACCCTGAAAAATTTGCCACAAAAAAAATCAGCAAATAAGACAGGCCCTTAACACTATCCTACGCACGCTGGTGACAATTTACAATTGTTACCGAAGCCAATTAACCTACAAACCTGTACGTCTTTGGAGCGGGGGAGTTAAACCAGAGCACCTGGGGAAAAATCACCGGGTCACGAGGAAAACGCACAAACTCCGTACAGACAGCACCTGTAGGTAGAATGGAACCCGGGTCCCTGTGGCTGTGAGGCAGCAACTCTAACGCTGCACCATCGTGCCTCCCAATTAAAATGTTTATGTTTCATTTTACGCTACAGTCTGCTTCCCCAGAAAAGACCATGCATGTCAGTCTTGTTAGGAAATGCTCTGTTAAACTTTTAATAGAAACATAGAAAATAGGTGCAGGAGGAGGAGGCCATTCGGCCCTTCGCGCCAGCGCCGCCATTCAATGTGATCATGGCTGATCGTCCCCTATCAATAACCCGTGCCTGCCTTCTCTCCACTCCACTAGCCCCTAGAGCTCTATCTAACTCTCTCTTAAATCCATCCAGTGACTTGGCCTCCACTGCCCTCTGTGGCAGGGAATTCCACAAATTTACAACTCTCTGGGTGAAAATGTTTTTTCTCACCTCAGTCTTAAATGACCTCCCTTTTATTCTAAGACTGTGGCCCCTGGTTCTGGACTCGCCCAACATTGGGAACATTTTTCCTGCATCTAGCTTGTCCAGTCCTTTTATAATTTTATATTTTTCTATAAGATGCCCCCCCATCCCCCTCATCCTTCTAAACTCCAGTGAATACAAGCCTAGTTTTTATAATCTACTATGAGTCCAGTCTAACCTCGTCTAAATGATCTACTTTGAGAGGTAAAGATAGCGTAGACTCTGAGAACCTTCTTTCCAGAGTGGGAATGCCCAACACTAGAGGGCTACACTTTAAAGTCAGACAGGAAAATCTAAATAGACACAAAATGCTGCAGTAACTCAGCGGGACAGGCAGCATCTCTGGAGAGAAGGAATGGGCGACTTTACGGGTCGAGAACCTTCTTCACGCCTCTTCAAACCCATTCAAACCAAGTTCAAGTTCAAGTGAGTTTATTGTCATATGTCCCTGATAGGACAATGAAATTCTTGCTTTGCTTCAGCACAACAGAACATAGTAGGCATTGACTACAGAACAGATCAGTGTGTCCATATACCGTAATATAAATATATACACACATGAATAAATAAAATTATAAAGTGCAAATAACAGATAATTGGTTATTAATAATCAGAGTTTTGTCCGAGCCAGGTTTAATAGCCTGATGGCTGTGGGGAAGTAGCTATTCCTGGACCTGGTTGTTGCAGTTTTCAGGCTCCTGTACCTTCTACCTGAAGGTAGCGGGGAGATGAGTGTGTGGCCAGGATGGTGTGGGTCTTTGATGACACTGCCAGACTTTTTGAGGCAGCGACTGGGATAGATCCCCTCGATGGAAGGAAGGTCAGAGCCGATGATGGACTAGGCAGCGTGTGGGAGGTTACCCTTCATCCGAGGAAGGGTATCTTCCCACACTCCAAAGACATGTGGGTTTGTAGGTTAATTGGCTTGGCAAATGTAAGGCGTAGGATAGTGTTAATATGCAGGGATCGCCAAGTGGGACGGGCCCTTAACACTATCCTACACACACTGGGGACAATTTACAATTTTTACCGAAGCCAATTAACTTACAAACCTGTACGTCTTTGGAGCGTGGGAGGAAACCGGAGCACCTGGGGAAAAATCACCAGGTCGGCGGGGACTCGATGGGCCGAAGGGCCTGTTTCGGTGCTGTATCTCTAAACTAAACTAAACCTTTCTGACTTATTTTAGTTAAACTAAACTAAAGTAAACCTCTCTGTCCTGGGCCTCCTCCATTGCCAGAGTGAGGCCCAGCCCAAATTGGAGGAGCAGCACCTCATACTTTGCGAGTGTCGTTTACACCCCAGCGGTATGAACATTGACTTCTCCAACTTCAGATAGCCCTTGCTTTCTCCCTCCTTCCCTGCGCTCTTCCCAGTTCTCCCACCAGTCTTACTGTCTCCGCCTACATTCTTTCTTTCTCCCCCTCCCTCCCTAGGCCCGAAACGTTGCCTATTCCTTCGCTCCATAGATGCTGCCTCACCCGCTGAGTTTCTCCAGCACTTTTTGTCTACTTCCAGCTTTTTGTGCCCATCTTTGGTTTTAAGCCATGATCACATTGAATGGTGTTGCTGGCTCGAAGGGCCAAATGGCCTACTCCTGCACCAATTGTCTATTGTCTATTGTCTAACCAGCATCTGCAGTTCCTTCCTACACAGGAAGAGATAAATGTTGATGCGTTACAGTGCTAAGAACTATATTCTGCACTCTGTATCTTTTCCCTTCCTTTGATCATTTGTACTTGAGTTTAACTGGATTGTATTTGTGTGTAGTATTATCTGATCTGATTTATGCAGAAGGAGCTGAGACAGGTACTATAGAACATTTAAGAAACGTTTAGTCAGGAAGATTTATTCAGGACAGGTTTAGAGGGACATGGGCCAAATGCAGGCAGGTGGGACTAGAATAGCTGGGACGTGTTGGTTGGTGTGGGCAAGTTGGGCTGAATGGCCCGTTTCCATGCTGTATCACTCTATGACTATTAGATAGCATGCAAAATAGCAACATTTCTGAGTACCTTCTCCCCCATTCATGAACAGTCTTGTCCCCTCCGTTATCAGGCTTCTGAACGGTCCTTCCATAAGCTTGGGCACTGTCCGATTCACCTCCACCCCATTGTGGACATTGGACTTTGTCATAGAAACATAGAAAACAGTTGCAGGGGGAGGCCATTCGGCCCTTCGAGCCAGCCCCGCCATTCATTGTGATCATGGCTGATCGTCCCCTATCACTAACCCGTGCCTGCCATCTCCCCATATCTCTTGACTCCACTAGCCCCTAGAGCTTTATCGAACTCTCTCTTAAATCCATCCAGTAACTTGGCCTCCACTGCCCTCTGTGGCAGGGAATTCCATAAATTCACAACTCTCTGTTTTTTTTTCTCACCTCAGTCTTAAATGGCGGTCACCTTTATTCTAAGACTGTGGCCCCTGGTTCTGGACTCGCCCAACATTGGGAACATTTTTCCTGCATCTCTAGACAATCCAGGATTGTCTGTGGACCTGGTGCGCTACAATGCTGAGAACTATATTCTGCACTCTGTATCTTCCCCCTTGCTCTACCTATTGCACTTGAACTTGTCTGGATTGTGTTTATTATGTCATCTGATTTGGAAACTTAAGGAACTGCAGGTGCTGGTTTACAAAAAAAAAAGTGTGTCTTTGCATTGGTGAGGCCAATTCTGGAGTATGGTGTACAATTTTGGTCGCCTAATTATAGGATTAAAAGAGACAAAATAGAGAGAGTACAGAGGAGATTTACTAGAATGTTGCCTGGGTTTCAGCAACTAAGTTACAGAGAAAGGGTGAACAAGTTACAGCGCATTAAGCTTGATAGAGGTTTTTTAAAATGATAGAGGGATTCAGAGTTGACGTGGAAAAGCTTTTCCCACTGAGAGTCTTCCCAAGGGGGACATGACTTGAGAATTAAGGGACTGACCTATAGGGGTAACATTGGGGGAACTTCTTTACTCAGAGAGCGGTGGCTGTGTGGAATTATTCCATGGTGGAGGCATTCTTTTTATCATTTAAAAAAAATTGGATAAGGAACTGGGAAGGGAATGGAGGGTTATGGTCTGAGCGCAAATGGGACAAGGAGATTATGTGTTCGGCACGGACTAATCGAGATGGCCTGTTTTCCGTCTTCTATGGTTATATGGTTATATGGTTATATGGTTATATAGTGTGCTGGAGTCACTCAGCAGGTCAGGCAGCACCTCTGGAGATTATGGATAGGTGTCATTTTGCTCGGGGCCCTTCAAAAGTGTCAAACCAGAGGCTTTTGGCTGGGAGTGGGGGGTTGTGCAGAATTCGGGGCCATTCCGCTGCCGCCCATCAAGTCTACTCCGCCAAGTTCATATCAAAGTTCGGGAGGTGCCTAGTTCATAAGGTCATAAGTTCGAAGCAGAATTAGGCTTCCGCCCATCAAGTCTACTCCGCCATTCAATAATGGCTGGTCTATCTCTCCCTCCAAACCCCATTCTCCTGGCTACCCCCCATAACCCCTGACACCCGTACTAATCAAAAATCTGTCAACCTCTGCCTTAAAAATATTCATTGACTTGGTCTCCACAGCCTTCGGTGGCAATGAATTCCACAGATTCACCACCCTCTGACTGAAGACATTTCTCCTCATCTCCTTCCTGAAGATATGTTCTTTCATTCTGAGGCTGTGCCCTCTGGTCCTAGACTCTCCCTCTAGTGGAAACATCCTCTCCACATCCACTCTATCCAGGCCTTTCACTGTTTGAATGAGGTCTCCCCCCTCATTCTTCTAAGCTCCAGCGAGTACAGGCCCAGTGCCGTGAAACGCTCATCATACGCTAACCCGATCATTCCTGGGATCATTCTCGTGC
This sequence comes from Leucoraja erinaceus, assembly GCF_028641065.1. Classification (NCBI taxonomy): domain Eukaryota; kingdom Metazoa; phylum Chordata; class Chondrichthyes; order Rajiformes; family Rajidae; genus Leucoraja; species Leucoraja erinaceus. The sequence goes on from NC_073424.1 coordinate 973,779, forward strand.
CAGCACATCCTTCATTCATATACGGGGCCCAAAACTGCTCACGAGCTTCCAAATGCGGCCTGACCAGGGCCTTGTAGAGAGCCTCAGCGGGTACAGGCCTGGTGCCATCAACATAGAAACATAGAAACATAGACAATAGATGCAGGAGTAGGCCATTCGGCCCTTCGAGCATGCACCGCCATTCAATATGATCATGGCTGATCATCCAACTCAGTATCCTGTACCTGCCTTCTCTCCATACCCTCTGATCCCTTTAGCCACAAGGGCTACATCTAACTCCCTCTTAAATATAGCCAATGAACTGGCCTCAACTACATCCTGTGGCAGAGAATTCCACAGATTCACCACTCTCTGTGTGAAAAATGTTTTTTCTCATCTCGGTCCTAAAAGATTTCCCCCTTATCCTTAAACTGTGTCCCCTTGTTCTGGACTCCCCCAACATCGGGAACAATCTTCCTGCATCTAGCCTGTCCAACCCCTTAAGAATTTTGTAAGTTTCTCTAAGATCCCGCTCAATCTTCTAAATTCTAGCGGGTACAAGCCGAGTCTATCCAGTCTTTCTTCATATGAAAGTCCTGACATCCCAGGAATCAGTCTGGTGAACTTTCTCTGTACTCCCTCTATGGCAAGAATGTCTTCCCTCAGATTAGGAGACCAAAACTGTACGCAATACTCCAGTTGTGGTCTCACCAAGGCCCTGTACAACTGCAATAGAACCTCCCTGCTCCTATACTCAAATCCGACCTTCTCAAGGACCTAGTCAAAGCCCTTCTGAGAATAATTACTGAACCTGCATTCATAGCAAAATCCTTTTGCTATGAATGCTAAAACGCTCGTCATATGTTGTACGGATACAAAATGCTGGAGTAACTCAGCGGGACAGGCAGCATCTCTGGAGAGATGGAATGGGCGACGTTTCGGGTCGAGACCCTGTTCTATATTGTCTGTTTACTGTTGCCTGAGAGGGAAGCAGGTTCAGTAATTATTCTCAGAAGGGCTTTGACTAGGTCCTTGAGAAGGGAGGGGGGGAGAAGGACTTGGTAAAGCCCTGGGGAAAGAGCAGGGGAGAGGGACTAATTGGATAACTCATTCATAGACGTGGCTCGGGCAGGGGAAGATTGTGTGTTGTATTATTTTTAAATCCGACCTTCTATTAATCCAACACATCTGCCGATGGAGCAGTGACCAGGTTCGGTGGGATCCTGGGCCATCGAGCAAACTTATTTCTCCTCTTGGCTCAGCGCACGAGAGATCCTGTCAGTTCATTATCCTGCCGTATTTATTAAAAGCTCTCGCTTTGTTTAGCTGGAGGATTTTTTATGTCCTGTTCCCCCCCCCCCCTCCCCCCCTCCACCCCCTCCCTAATCGCTCTAAAAAGTAACGCTCTAATCTTTTTGGGATTGTTATCCGAGTCCTTTGTCAGGCTGATGTTTGCGACTTGCTTGTATTGGCAGGGGAGCGGGCTGAAACCCGCATTAGCCGGGCTGGTTCACGCGCCGGGTGACTGGCCGGTCACAGAGTCAAACGCAGGGCAGGACTCTCCGCGTCACCTCACCCCATCCGTTAGCCGGGAGTCAGATCGGATCAGGTTGGGGAAGGGAGATAACAGTCGCCGGGGCAGACAAGTCAGACAGGCCCTTATCGTTCCTGCCGCTTGCCTTTCGGCGCGGGAGAAAGGGGAAAAATAACGTTGAACTTGTTGACTTTGACCGTCCCTCTGAAGTTTCTGCACTTGTCTGATTGAGGGGCAGACAAGAGGTCGTTGTGATTCCTGGCTCGCCGCCATTGTTTATGTTGAAGTGTTGTGTGTAGCATTGTTTGGCGCTCCCTTTCAGGACTGTTTTGGGTACTTTAAAACTCTTTATTTCAGAAACCTGAGTCCCTGCACTCTGGCACAGACTCTCGTTAACTCAAACAAACCCTCGTGGCCTTCCCCTGCTTGCGTCTCGTAGAGTGGCCGCTGTTATTGTTTCCGTAGACCAGTGGTCGCACTGTTTGTGTGCTGGAGGCCAAGCTAAAGGGGGAGATAAAGGGGGTACAGTCTAGGGGTTCACTTCTGCCTCATACTGTGGAGTTTAACATAGAAACATAGAAAATAGGTGCAGGAGGAGGCCATTCGGCCCTTCGAGCCAGCACCGCCATTCTTTGCGATCATGGTTTTAGAAGGATGAGAGGGTATCTCATTGAAACATATAAGATTATTAAGGGTTTGGACATGCTAGAGGCGGGAAACATGTCCCCGATGTTGGGGAGGTCCAGAACCAGGAGCCATACACAGTTTAAGAATAAAGGGTAAGCCATTTAGAACGGAGACGAGGAAACACTTTTTCACACAGGGAGTTGTGAGTCTGTGGAATTCTCTGCCTCAGAGGGCGGTGGAGGCCGGTTCTCTGGATGATTTCAAGAGCCTGCACCGCCATTCAATATGATCATGGCTGATCATCCAACTCAGTATCCCGTACCTGCCTTCTCTCCATACCCCCTGATCCCTTTAGCCACAAGGGCCACACCTAACTCCCTCTTAAATATAGCCAATGAACTGGCCTCAACTACAATCTGTGGCAGAGAATTCCACAGATTCACCACTCTCTGTGTGAAAAATATTTTTCTCATCTCGGTCCTAAAAGATTTCCCCCTTATCCTTAAACTGTGACCCCTTGTTCTGGACTTTCCCAACATCGGAAACAATCTTCCTGCATCTAGCCTGTCCAACCCCTTAAGAATTTTCTAAGTTTCTATAAGATCCCCCCTCAATCTTCTAAATTCTAGCGAGTACAAACCGAGTCTATCCAGTCTTTCTTCATCTGAAAGTCCTGCCATCCCAGGAATCAGTCTGGTGAACCGTCTCTGTACTCCCTCTATGGCAATAATGTCTTTCCTCAGATTAGGAGACCAAAACTGTACGCAATACTCCAGGTGTGGCCTCACCAAGACCCTGTACAACTGCAGTAGAACCTCCCTGCTCCTATACTCAAATCCTTTTGCTATGAATGCTAACATACCATTTGCTTTCTTCACTGCATGCCCACTTTCAATGACTGGTGTACCACGACACCTAGGTCTCGTTGCATCTCCCCCTTTTCCTAATCGGCCACCACTCAGATAATAAGCCTGTCCTATGCTGTGTGACCGATACAGCCATGGAGTCATGTAGCCCAGAACCTATCCTCTCGAAATCTATCTCTCAGGATGAGATGATCGAAATCTCTGCCGCTTGTTCACTGACGTCAACCAAGTGCCCGATGACGCACATGAAGAATTAATCTAAACAATGCCGCGGTTTTAAAATGGTTATCTCAGATTTCAGATGCCTTTTTGACTTCGCCCTTTTTCGTAACTCTGTAATCTCTTCCGCAACCATAACCCATGCAGATCTCAAAGCTGATAGTGACTTCTTGATCTACGTGTTCATCACCGTGGTGACATCAACTGGTGGTGCAGCGGGTAGAGCCGCTGGCTCACAACGCCGGGGCCCCGGGTTCGATCCCGACCTCGGCTGCTGTCTGTGTGTGTGTGGAGTTTGTACACGTTCTCCCCATGGCCGCGTGCGTGGGCTTCCTCCGGGTGATCTGGTTTTCCTCCCACATCCCAAAGATGTGCGGGTTGGTACGTTAGTTGGCCCTCTGTAAATTGCAGAGAATCGATGGCATAAACTAGCATCTATATCAAGAGGGCTTGTGACGGAACTCAAGTTCAAGTTCAAGTGAGTTTATTGTCATGTGTCCCTGTATAGGACAATGAAATTCTTGCTTTGCTTCAGCACACGGAACATAGTAGGCATTTACTGCAAAACAGATCAGAGACTGAGACTAAGACTTTTGCCTCCATCACAGTGAGGAGGTGAACTCACTGTGGTGGATGTTAATATGTGTTTACTGTATGTTTTGTTATTTATTGTTACTGTGTATGGCTGCAGGCAACGTAATTTCGTTCAGGCCGAAAGGTCTGAATGACAATAAAGGAATCAAAATCAAATATACTATAATATAAATATATACACACATGAATAAATAAACTGATGAAGTGCAAATAACAGATAATGGGTTATTAATAATCAGAGTTTTGTCCGAGCCAGGTTTAATAGCCTGATGGCTGTGGGGAAGTAGCTATTCCTGAACTTGGTTGTTGCAGTCTTCAGGCTCCTGTACCTTCTACCTGAAGGTAGCAGGGAGATGATTGTGTGGCCAGGATGGTGTGGGTCTTTGATGATGCTGCCAGCCTTTTTGAGGCAGCGACTGCGATAGATCCCCTCGATGGAAGGAAGGTCAGAGCCGATGATGGACTGGGCAGTGTTTACTACTTTTTGAACTGGAGGAGAGAAAAGGCCAGAACAGATCAGGGCCGGGCAACAGACGACCTCAGGAAGGGTGGAGCCCACAATGGTCCATTGTTGGCTGGGGAAGGTGTGCCAACGAGCGGGGTGACAAGAATGCGGACAGTGGAACTACTCGGACAACTAGGGGGTGGGTGTTTGGAGTTACTGCAGTATCTGCAGGAGTTACTGCAAAGGGGTGAAGTCAATGTTCATACCTCTGGGTCATAAGCTGCCCAAGCGCAATACGAGCTGTTGTTCCTCCAATTTGCGTGTGACCTCACTCTGACAGATCGCCAATCACTGGTCAGTGCGGACTCGATGGGCCGAAGGGCCTGTATCATTAGTCTAAAGTCTAAAAGACTATACATGATTCAATTCAAGGTGTCCACAATGCACAGACAAAGGAGAAAGGGTCCAACATTTAGAAACATAGAAAATAGGTTCAGGAGGAGGCCTTTCGCCCGTTCGAGCCAGCACCGCCATTCAATATGATCATGGCTGATCGTCCCCTATCAATAACCCGTGCCTGCCTTCTCCCCATATCCCTTGACTCCACTAGCCCCTAGAGCTCTATCTAACTCTCACAAATCCATCCAGTGACTTGGCCTCCACCGCCCTCTGCGGCAGGGAATTTCCACAAATTCACAACTCTGGGTGAAAAAGTTTTTTCTCACCTCAGTCTTAAATGACCTCCCCTTTATTCTATCCCCTGGTTCTGGACTCGCCCAACTTAAAGTGCAACTTAAAGTGCGAGACGAGTGGCACGGTGGCGCAGCGGTAGAGCTGCTGCCTCACAGCGCAGGAGACCCGGGTTCCATCCCGATTACGGGCGCCGTCTGTACGGAGTTTGCTCGTTCTCCCCGTGACCTGCGTGGGTTTTCTGCGCGATCTTCGGTTTCCTCCCACACTCCAAAGACGTGCAGGTTTGTAGGTTAATTGGCTTGGTGGATGTGTAAATTATCCCCAGTGTGTGTAGGATAGTGTTTCGATGGGCCCGAGGTGAATTCGATGGGCCCGAGGCCTGTTTCCGCGCTGTATCTCTAGACTACACTAAAGTTAAAAAAAAGATATTTAGAGCAATGGGGATCACAGAATCATTGTCAGAGTTTGCTGAATTTAAATTCTATCCGCTAATAATAAATGGCTAATTTTAATGGTGTCTCTTCCAGGCTCATCAGCAGAGGAACATCGACAACGTGGTCTCCCAGCAACACAAGATGGGGAGCGGGAAGAAGCTGAAGAAAGATGGCGGCTCTGTGTTTGACGCGGAGGTGGGCAGCACCAGCCCCATGTCCGAGCAGGATTCTGGGATCCTGGACGTGGAGGACGAGGAAGACGAAGAAGAGGTAATTCATCGTTTTCCGCAAATATCCGGCGGCACGGTGGCGCCGCGGGTAGATTCGCCGCTCTGCAGCGTCGGAGACCCGGGTTCGATCCTGGCTACGGGCGCTGTCCGTACGGGGTTTGTGCGCTCTCCCCGTGACCTGCGTGGGTTTTCCCCGAGATCTTCGATTCCCCCCCCCCCCCCCCCCCCCCCCCCCGCTCCAAGCTCCAAGGACGTACAGGTTTAGACAATGGACAATAGGTGCAGGAGAAGGCCATTCGGCCCTTCGAGCCAGCACCGCCATTCAATGTGATCATCCACAATCCGTTCGTGGTGCGAATGGAAATTGTCCCCAGTGTGTGTGTGTGTGCAGCAGAGCGTTAATGTGCGGGGATCGCTGGACGGCGCGGTCTCGATGGGCCGAAGGGCCTGTTACCGCCCTGTATCTCTAAAAAATATATATTGATAGAACCTTATAGTGAGCAGGGTGAGGACAGAAGAGAATCATAGGCATAGAGTCACACAGTTTGCAAACAGGCCCTTTCGGCCCAACTTACCCTTGCCGGCCAACGTGTCCCTTCTACACTAGTCCCACCTGCCTGCGTTTGGCCCATATCCCTCTAAACCTGTCCTATCCGTGTATCTGTCTAAGTATTTCTGAAACGTCGCCTGAAATATTACCTGCCTCAACTACCTCCTCCGGCAGCTCGTTCCATACACCCACCACTGCATGTGGTCAAAGATGGCGCCCAACTCTGGCGACTATTTGCGCGCGGGCCACAGAAAGCAGATCAACGATCACATATTACAATCGCTCCACACTCTGAAATCTCCATTCCGACATCAATGTCTCTTACTTTAACTGTGATCTTGTTAAACTTCTCTCAGCCCTGCTGTATCTCTGCACTGTAAATGGATTGATTGAACAATAATTCCCGGGATGGCGGGACTGTCATATGCTGAGAGAATGGAGCTGCTGGGCTTGTACACTCTGGAGTTTAGAAGGAAGAGAGGAGATCTCATTGAAACATGTAAGATTGTTCAGGGCTTGGACACTCTAGAGGCAGGAAACATGTCTCCGATGTTGGGGGAGTCCAGAACCAGGGGCCACACAGTTTAAGAATAAGGAGTAAGCCATTTAGAACGGAGACGAGGAAACACTTTTTCTCACAGAGAGTGGTGAGCCTGTGGAATTCTCTGCCTCAGAGGGCGGTGGAGGCAGGTTCTCTGGATGCTGTGAAGAGAGAGCTAGATAGGGCTCTTAAAAATGCGGAGTCAGGGGATGTGGGGAGAAGGCAGGAACGGGGTACTGATTGGGGATGATCAGCCATGATCACATTGAATGGCGGTGCTGGCTTGAAGGGCCGAATGGCCTACTCCTGCACCTATTGTCTATTGCTTATTGATTGTAATCATGTGTTGTCTCACCGCTGACTGGTTAGCACGTGACAAAAAGCTATTCACTGTATCTCAGTGCACGTGACAACAAACTGAACTAACTAACATGCGACTACTGCATGCCTTAGTCCTTGCAAATCCTGTTGACGTAAGCTTGCAACCTTCACCAGTTTGTTGACAAGGCACAAGAGACTGCAGATGCTGTAATCTGGACTGGCCTTTATCTTGCACTGAATGTTATTCCCTTTATCCTGTGTCTGTGCACTGTGGGCGGCTCGATTGTAATCACATTTTGTCTTTCTTCTTTCTGGGAAGCACGCAACAAAAAGCTTTTCGCTGTACAGAAGTTCATGTCCATAGGTGATAGGTGCAGAGTTAGGTCGTTCGGCCCATCTAGTCTACTCCGCCGTTCTGTGTCGTTGCTGATCTTTCTTTCCCACTTAATCCCAAGTAACTTTGGTACACCTGACAATAAACAAAACGACATTGGGCTTGTATACTCTGGAGTTTAGAAGGATGACAATAGACAATAGACAATAGGTACAGGAGTAGGCCATTCGGCCCTTCGAGCCAGCACTGCTATTCAATGTGATCATGGGATCATGGATGAGAGGGGATCTGATTGAAACAGATAAGATTATTAAGGGTTTGGACACGCTGGAGGCAGGAAACATGTTCCCGATGTTGGGGGAGTCCAGAACCAGGGGCCACACACAGTTTAAGAATAATGGGTAAGCCATTTAGAACGGAGACGAGGAAACACTTTTTTCACACAAAGAGCTGTGAGTCTGTGGAATTCTCTGCCTCAGAGGGCGGTGGAGGCTGGTTGTCTGGATGCTTTCAAGAGAGAGCTAGATAGGGCTCTTAAAGATAACGGAGTCAGGGGATATGGGGAGAAGGCAGGAACGGGGTACTGATTGGGGATGATCAGCCATGATCACATTGAATGGCGGTGCTGGCTCGAAGGGCCGAATGGCCTCCTCCTGCACCTATTGTCTATTGTCTAATTTAATCTAACCTGGAGCAGCAGGGATACAAACGGCCGTAGCAACTCAGCGGGTCGGGTGGTACCTGTGGGGGCACAGGAATGGTCGATGTTGCAGGCTCGACCCAAAATGTAGACCAACCCTTCTACCTCTGCAGAGGCTGACTGACCTGCTGAGTTTCCCCAGCCAAACAAATAAAATCATGAGAGTTATGGAATGGGTAGACGTACTTAGTCACAGAATCGAGGACCAGAGGTTTGTAGGTTAATTGGATTGGTATACATGTAAAAATTGTCCTTAGTGTAGGATAGTGTTAATGAGCGGGGGATAGCTGGTCAGTGCAGACTCGGTGGGCCGAAAGGCCCTGTAAAACTAAAACTAAACCACATGGATACGCAGGGATTGGAGGGATATGGATCACGGGCGGGGAGAGGAGATTAGTCTAACCTTTTTCTCGTCATGTTCATCTGGGACATTGTGGGACGAAGGTTCTCTTCCTATTCTGTGTTCTACGTAAAAGGAACTGAGGGAATATCAGGCTTCAGTTTAAAGGCTATCTGGACTAGTGGACTCACCAGCCGTGATTGACTGAACTGTGAGTCCACCAGCCGTGAGTGAGTGAGTCCACCAGCCGCGAGTGAGTGAACTGTGAGTCCACCAGCTCCGAGTGAACTGTGAGTCCACCAGCCATGAGTGAGTGAACTGTGAGTCCATCATCCGTGACTGACTGAACTGTGAGTCCACCAGCCGTGCCTGACTGAACTGTGAGTCCACCAGCCGTGACTGACTGAACTGTGATTCCCCTAGACGTGAGGCTGAAATCATCAAAAGGGTTACTGAGCCCTCTAGTGAGCCCTCTAAGGGTCACAGTCATAGTAATACAGCGTGGAAATAGGCCCTTCGGCCCACACCGGCCAACATGTCCCATCTACACTAGTCCCACCTGCCTGCGCTTGGCCCATATCCCTACAAACCTGTCCTATCCATGTATCTGTCTAAATGTTTCTTAAACGTTGGGATAGCCCCTGCCTCAACTACCTCCTCTGGCAGCTCTTTCCATGCACCCACCACCCTCTGTGTGAAAAGGTTACCCCTCAGATCCCTATTAAATCTTTTCCCCTTCACCTTCAACGTACTGTATGTCCGTCCTCTGGTTCTCGATTCACCTACTCTGAGCAAGAGACTGTGCATCTACCCGATTGATTCCTCTCGTGTCTGGGGTTATGGGGAGAAGGCAGGAGAATGGGCTTGAGAGGGAGAGAGATAGATCAGCCACGATTGAGTGGCGGAGTAGACCTACGGACCCGCACTTCTTTCGGATGCGGGAGGAAACCGGCGCACCCGGAGGAAACCCCCGCTGTCACCAGGGGAACGTGCAAACGCCGCACAGGCAGCACCGAGGTCCGGATTGCACCGGGGTCTCAGGCTCTGTGAGGGCGTGTTCTCGACCAGATGCGCCATTGGTCCCGCCTGATGATGGGGTAGAGGTGAATCGGACAGTACCCCATGTCCAACGGTACGAAGATCGATTCCTCTAACTTCAAGCAACCCCAGCATTCCCTCTCTCTCCGTCCCGCCACCACTCCCAAGTCCCACCAGCTTCTTGTTCTCACCCAACAAACAGCTACCAATGGCCAGTTTCATAGAAACGTAGAAACATAGAAACTAGTTAAATAGAAAATAGAGGAGGCCATTTGGCCATTCGAGCCAGCACCGCCATTCACTGTGATCATGGCTGATCGTCCCCAATCAATAACCCGTGCCTGCCTTCTCCCCATATCCCTTTACTCCACTAGCCCCTAGAGCTCTATCTAATTCTTTTAAATTCATCCAGTGAATTGGCCTCCACTGCCCTCTGTGGCAGGGAATTCCACAAATTCACAACTCTCTGTGTGAAAAAGTTCTTTCTCACCTCAGTTTTCAATGGCCTCCCCTTTATTCTAAGACTGTGGCCCCTGGTTCTGGACTCGCCCAACATTGGGAACATTTTTCCTGCATCTAACTTGTCCAGTCCTTTTATAATTCTATATCATCATAACTTTTTTGCACGTCTTTCATCCGTTGTTCTTTATCTCTCCTTGTCACCGTCTATATCTCTCGTTTCCCTCTCCCCCGACCAGTCTGAAGAAGGGTCTCGACCCGAAACGTCAAATTACAAGGTTAATTCCCGGGATGGCAGGACTGTCATATGCTGAGAGAATGGAGCAGCTGGGCTTGTACACTCTGGAGTTTAGAAGGATGAGAGGGGATCTCATTGAAACATATAAGATTGTTAAGGGCTTAGACAGGCTAGAGGCAGCAAACATGTTCCCGATGTTGGGGGAGTCCAGAACCAGGGGCCACACAGTTTAAGAATAAGGAGTAAGCCATTTAGAACGGAGACGAGGAAACACTTTTTCTCACAGAGAGTGGTGAGTCTGTGGAATTCTCTGCCTCAGAGGGCGGTGGAGGCAGGTTCTCTGGATACTTTCAAGAGAGAGCTAGATAGGGCTCTTAAAAATGCGGAGTCAGGGGATGTGGGGAGAAGGCAGGAGCGGGGTACTGATTGTGATGATCAGCCATGATCACATTGAATGGAGGTGCTGGCTCGAAGGGCCAAATGGCCTACTCCTGCACCTATTGCCTCTTGTCTATTGTCACCCGTTCCTTCTCTCCGGAGATGCTGCCTGTGTCGCCGAGTTACTCCAGCTTTTTGTGTCAGTGTTATGGAAGGGCCGTTCAGAAGCCTGACAACAGAGTGGGGAAGAAGCTGTTCCCTGAGTCTGGTGGTGCGCGCTTTTGAGCTTCTGCAACTTCTGGCGGGGGAGGGCAGGGGGGTGGAGGGGGAGAAGAAGGAATGGCCGGCACGGGCCAGGGACAAGTCTTTGATGGTGTCGGCTGCTTTTCTGAGGCAGCGTGAAGTGTAGACGGAGTTAATGGTGGGGAGACTGAGTGGCTGCCTGAGATGGCGGTGTTGACATTTTGGACGGCGTTTGGAACTCCACACCTCTCGACAGCGAGCCTGTGAGCCTCCTTGCTAGCAGGCACACGTCATCCAGGGAATTCGAAGCGCTCTCTCTCGCTCAGCTCAAAATAATGGCTTTCAACCCAAGCGGAGGAATTCAATGATCTCCTTTCCAGTCGCCAGCGTCTCGTTTTCACCCAACAAACAGCTGACAACGGGCCTGTCTCCTTGATCATCGTAACTTTTTTTTTTGCATATCTTTCATTCATTGTTCTTCATCTCTCCATGTCACCAAGTTCAAGTGAGTTTATCGTCATGTGTCACTGTATAGGACAATGAAATTCTTGCTTTGCTTCAGCACAACAGAACATAGTAGGTTACACAAAAAAGCTGGAGAAACTCAGCGGGTGCAGCAGCATCTATGGAGCGAAGGAAATAGGCAACGTTTCGGGCCGAAACCCTTCTTCAGACGGTGAGTTTCTCCAGCTTTTTTGTGTAACCTTCGATTTTACTTCGGAGTCACGTGAGTGATTCCGTGAAGAACCCAGCAGGTACTGCGCATGCGGCATTATCGCACAGCTGTGCAACGCGGCCAGCGGGAGTCGGGCGCTCCCGCATCCAAGGAACGAGAGGTAAGTACTTACCTTAATCGGGCCTTGTGGTTTTTGCTCCAGGGGGAGCAAAGTAGAGAGGCATGGTGAGCGGCCCCCGTTTCGACTCCAGCGTGGAGCCGACAGTGGACGGGGAAAAAGCGCTACCCGGACCGCAACGCTGCGGACCGCTGCAAGGAGCTGCGCTATACCGGTCCGCTGAACAGCTGTTTGGTAACAGCAGCGGACCGGCGGGAAGTTTAAAAAACCCGACCAGCAGCCCTGCAGACTCCTGACTAGGAGTATCACCGCCCGGGAACCGCTACAATGCCGCCTGAAAAACGGCAGGCAGCCTCTACATACAGGTAAGATAAAAATCTTCCCAATTTAACAGGTTCTACAGGAGCCAACTTCCTCCAAAACTGGAACAGGTTGGAGAAGGCAAAATAAGTATGTCTGTCTCCCCAAGCCAGAGGAGGTCATGGAGTTCACCTCCAGGAGAAAAGGGGCACTGGCTGAATGCCAAGGGAGCTGACTCCTACCCCAGTGCTATTGCACTAGCCATCTCCCTTGTCAAGGGATTGATGCAACAGCGGAGTTTGAGCTATGCCTCCTCCAATTTAGCACACCCTTTTGCTCCCTCTTTTGAGGCTAGCTAAGGAGGCCAGGGCTGGGCTGGCTTAAACGCTGGGCAGGCGGACGAGAACAGCAGTATGCCAGGGGAGCAGGATCAGGAAGAGCTACTGGGTGTCGTGGGCCACTACATGGCTCCTCCACGCGACCATCTTCCCAACAAAAGTCCTGCAGGAGCAGGCCTTTCCAGAGGCAAATCCGCAGGCAGCTGGGTCAGCAGACTCGCAGACAAGCAGCGAATTCTACAGAAGGGTCAAGATGTTACCGCCTTTGCTCGCCCTTTCCACGGATTATACTCTCCCAGGATGAGACTATCCCATTGCACTACCAGGGTGCTGACGCCTAAGATGTTCCCAAATTTGGGATACTCGACTGAACAATGGTGCATATAGACCTGCCCGCAACCCCAAATATATGGGGCTATGCAAACCGCTGCTGCGGGAAGAGAGGCAGATAAACCTGTGCGCCTCATGAAGGCAGGCCATGGAACGAGCAGGACATCGCATCCAACACCCAGCTGGCAGCACCCCTCGGCATCCACCAGCGATATCAAACAAGGACTGGTGAAAGCCTGGCGACCGCTTCACTTTACCCCCAAAGTTCTTTTTAGACGGGGCCCAGAGCGGAGCCGTGGGAAGATGCGCCGCCCCACCGACAGCACCAGCATACCAGCAAACTACGCCTTCATGAAAAAACAACAAACATGGAGGTAGGTAGTCTGGTTCCTCCCGTTTACACTAAACAAGGGTGTTCTACTAACTGCGTGGGGGGGCATTTACACTTGTGGATAAAGCATGGGATGCTGTCACAAATAACTAAAATATACTCAACAGTCTTAGAGGATAAAAACGAATTCAAATTGGGCATATTACCGCCAGTTCAGCAATGCGCCCAAAGGGCATTTTCTCCCTCTAAGAAAAGAGAAGTGAGAAGGTCAAGCTGAACTAGAAAGGCTCATTACTAAACGGATCATGGGAGTAAACATGAGCCATTGGAATTTGTATCGAATATATTCACCAAAACTACAAAAGATGGTGAATGTAGCATCATCATTGATCTAATATCACTAAATAAATCTGTTGAGTATATACACTTTAAGATGGAGATGGGTTCTTGTCACTGCCAGACATCTGATCTCCCTAGGATACCTATGGGGAGCATTGATATGGAAGATGCTAACTATCTTATACCCATACACTAGGATCATTATAGATACCTAAAAAATTTTTACCTGGATAATGGATATCCCGGTTAGGGCAACCATGGGAGCATATAGCATTCCCTATGGTCTAACCTCAGCCCTAAACTATTATAAATGGCCATGAAAATATTAAGAAAACAAGCATAATCATGGCATATATTGGATGATATCCTCATATTAGGGGAAACAAAGGAATTAGCTGTGGCAGCAGTTCTAGCTACGAAACAGCTCCCTAAAGCTGAGGTTTATCCCACGCCCAGATAAACCAGAATTGAAGCGTTAACTACCAAGGATTATCTGGGCTTCAATAATAATTCCGTCCATATGACTGTTACTTTGTCAAGGTACTTGGGTCACTATAATCAAATCATGAATGTACCCACTGAAGCTATATCACAATTAAGGTGGTGGGCAGACATATATTTGGCATAGTTTTCAGCCCTATTATCATCACCAATCCCAACCTGGTTATTAAAAACGGATGCCAGTACTTTAGGCTGGGGAGCAACTAAACTCCATATCCAGCACAGGTAACAGATGGACCAATTCACAAACATCGTTACTACACATACCGGGCATCAACTACTTGGGATTGGTGATCGCCTATTGGGCTAAAAAGCATATGCATTTCAAATGCAGCACGTACATATGTGGTTACGGATTGATAATACTATGGTGGTGGCTTATATCAACCATATGGGGAGCATAATAATCATTATTGTGCAACAAATTGGTCAAACAAATCTGGCAATGGTGTGTCAAAAGACATTTTAACTATCAGCTGCCTATGTCCTAGGAAGCTAGAACACAGTGGGAGACACCATGTCACGGGGTAAAATCTATGATTACATTGAATAGATGTCAAACCCAAAATATCTGCTAAATTTATTAAGCAGTTTGAAAGCCAGATATCAATTTGGTTGCACAAGACGGAATCACCAGTAACCCGTGTATGTGACTTAGGAACCAGATTAGAGGCAGCAGCGATAGATGCCTATACGCTGGAAGGGGGAATTTCTGCTTTGCCTTCCTCCCTTCTGCCTCATCAGACGGGCACTTCGCAATACAGAGGGATCTGTCTCCGAGATATTGAACGTGCCCGACCGGCCTACACAGCCATGGTTCCCAGTTCATCACGACACGGTGGGCGAGTCACCTATGGATTTCCCTAGTGGACCATGGTTGCTGACTCAACCCAGTATCAGGCACAAGCCACCCATGCCAGGGGAACATCAAACTCCTGGGTGCAGGGTTTGAATAGACCTTACCAGGGACTGGGATTATCCAAAGGAACCATTACCACCATGTCGGCATCCCTGCGAACAGTCACTAAAAGCTAACATGGGTAAAATACTGCCACGACGCAGGGACAACGAACTATTCAACCACTGACGTATTGGAGTTCCTGGAACATCTACACCATGACTAAAAGGTGAGTTACAGTGCCGTAAATACAGCATGGAGCGCCTTATCTGCTTATCTAAAACAGCATGTCAGCAGAGCATGGGATCCCATCCACTGAAGGTAACTTATGAAGGGCAACTATAATATAAGCCCCAAACACCCAGGTATATACCCATGTATGGGATATTGGTGTGACATTGACATGTCTCAGAGATGGCACCAGCCAGATCCCTCAGCTTGCTTAATCTATGTTTTTAAAAAACGCTCATGCTTATGGCTCTCGTACACGCTCACAGAGTCCGGTCACTCCATAAACCAGACTGGATAACATGGTGATTACCCCAGACGCATCACGTTCATATTTAGGTCTGGTAAAATCTAACTCGCAGGTATATGGGACTAGGCGAGATTATGAGTTCGGCATGAACTAGTAGGGTCGAGATCGCCTGTGTTTTCCGTGCTGTAGTTGTTATATGGCTATATGGACCAGGAACGCCCAATTCACTGGTGGGATTCCGGGCCTACCCACCAGCGTCCAGGTTGAGTGTGGTGACCCATCTACTACTATATATAGACACAACCCACAATCTTAGAGGGAGAGGAAAGCCTATGGGTCAACCACAGTAACCCAAGACGGGGTACGAGCCAAACCACTCCAAGGTGGCTCAAACAGGTACCGAAAGCTGCCGGAATAGATAATAATACATTTAATCCCATTCCACTAGGGCAGCATTGGTATCAGCGGCTGAACGAATGGACATCCCGGTTGACCACATTTTCAATACAGCAGAATGGTCAAGGGAACGGCGTTCAGAACATTTTGTTTTTATTGTAAACCGTTGATAAACCTGATTTAATTGCAGAAAGAATATTACAAACTGCAATATTAATTTAAGCTCAGGGGAGCTCTTTATGTTGTTATTGTTAACAAATACCTTTCTGTTTCTTTTGAAAGCAGATCCACTGGTTGATTACGATAACACTTCCTCCCTCATAAACTTCGGCAGTGAGTGAAATAAAAACTGTTACACGGTTTGAAATCACAGACCTTTGAAGTCTTCACGGAATCACTCACGTGACTCCGAAGTAAAATAGTTAGATTAAACGAGTACTTACCAGTATGAAGTTTGATCTGTATTTTATGAGGAGTTACGGTGAGGGATTACGTGCCCGCCGCTCCCACCCTCATTATATAGATCAAACTAATAAACTGATGTCTCGTGATCTTTACTATCTTACTTCAAATATTGTGTCTATTCTGTGATTTCACACCGCTGCTTCGAAGTATGCCGCATGCGCAGTACCTGCTGGGTTCTTCACTTAATCCCTCACCGTAACTCCTCATAAAATACAGATCAAACTTCATACTGGTAAGTACTCGTTTAATCTAACTATTCTCCAGCATCTGCAGTTCCCTCTTAAACACAGAATATAGTAGGCATTGACTACAAAACAGATCAGTGTGTCCATATACCATGATATAAATATACACACACATGAATAAATAAACTGATAAAGTGCAAATAACAGAAAATGGGTTATTAATAATCAAGAGTTTTGTCCGAGCCAGGTTTAATAGCCTGATGGCTGTGGGGAAGTAGCTATTCCTGAACCTGGTCGTTGCAGTCTTCAGGCTCCTGTACCTTCTACCTGAAGGAAGCGGGGAGCTGAGTGTGTGGCCAGGATGGTGTGGGTCTTAGAAACATAGAAACATAGAAATTAGGTGCATTCGGCCCTTCGAGCCTGCACCGCCATTCAATATGATTATGGCTGATCATCCAACTCATTATCCCATACCTGCCTTCTCTCCATACCCTCTGATCCCCTTAGCCACAAGGGCCACATCTAACTCCCTCTTAAATATAGCCAATGAACTGGCCTCGACTACCCTCTGCGGCAGAGAGTTCCAGAGATTCACCACTCTGTGTGTGAAAAAAGTTCTTCTCATCTCGGTTTTAAAGGATTTCTCCCTTATCCTTAAGCTGTGACCCCTTGTTCTGGAGGGGTCTTTGATGATACTGCCAGCCTTTTTGAGGCAGCGACTGCGATAAATCCCCTCGATGGAAGGAAGGTCAGAGCCGATGATGGACTGGGCAGTGTTTACTACTTTTTGTAGTCTTTTCCTCTCCAGGGCGCTCAAATTACCGAACCAATCCACGATGCAACCGGTCAGCATGCTCTCTACTGTGCACCTGTAGAAGTTAGAGAGAGTCCTCCTTGACAAACCGACTCTCCGTAATCTCCTCAGGAAGTAGAGGCGCTGATGAGCTTTCTTGACGATTGCATCAGTGTTCTCGGACCAGGAAAGACCTTCAGAGATGTGCGCGCCCAGGAATTTGAAGCTCTTGACCCTTTCAACCATCGACTCGTTGATATAAATGTGGCTGTGGCTCTATATCTCTCCGATTCCCGTATCCCTAGCCAGTCTCAAGAGGGGTCTCCACCCCTGGAGGAACACAGCGGGTGAGGCAGCATCTGTGGAGAGAAGGAATGGGCGACATATCAGGTCTCGTCCCGAAACGTCGCCCATTCCTTCTCTCCACAGATGCCGCCTCACCCACTGAGTTACGCCAGCTCTTCCTATCTACCATCTCTCGTCTCCCTTATCCCTAACCAGTCTGAAGAAGGGTCCCGACCCGAAATGTCACCCGTTCCTTCTCTCCAGAGATGCTGCCGGCACCTTCCCGCTGAGTTACTCCAGCATTTTTTGTGTCTGTACCTGGTTGGGAAGGAAGTCCCGTACCTGGAGTTTGCTTTTGCCACTTTCCCCCTTCACTCGAGAAAAAATAAACCACTCACGAGGTTTAAAATTCAATCGTAAACCAATCGCTCAGCTGCGGTGGCGAGGAATTCCTTGCAACCCCGGCCAGTGTACGCAGATTGAGTCCTTCAACTCTCCCTCCCTCCCTCCTCTGTGCTTTGCATCTGTGGAAGCATTCTGTGTATAAATTACGTTGATGCAAGGGACAGAGTTTGTGCGAGTGCCAGTTGCACCTCCTGAACTTAATGTGTCCCCCTGCTAGCCTGATTTAATGTCACATCCACAGGGGCTGTTCAATCTGACGCAGGCAGTAACCTAAGAACATTATAAGCGTGCAGAAGTAGGCCATATGGACATTTCCAGCATGCTCCACCAGTTAATAAGATTTCACGGGGACCTGTGTTTCCTCCGTTCTACCCCCTCCCCCATCCTGCACCACCACACCAGATTGTTTTCAGAACTTATCGGGCTTTTCGGCAGCAGAGTGGCGCAGCGGTAGAGTTGCTGCCACGGAGACACTCGGACTATCTTGTACACTGGGCCTGTATCTGTACACTGTGGGTGGCTCGATTGTAATCATGTGCAGTGCATTCAGGAAGTATTCAGTCTGAAGAAGGGTTTCGGCCCGAAACGTTGCCTATTTCCTTCGCTCCACAGATGCTGCCGCACCCGCTGAGTTTCTCCAGCACTTTTGTCTACCTTCAGACCCCTTCATTTTTTTACACATTTTGTTACGTTACAGCCTTATTTTAAAATTGCTTAAATTCATTTTTTTATCATCAATCTATAGACAATAGACAATAGGTGCAGGAGTAGGACATTCGTCCCTTTCAGCCAGCACCGCCATTAAATGTGATCATGGCTGATCATCCCCAATTAGTACCCCGTTCCTGCCTTCTCCCCATATCCCCTGACTCCGCTATCTTTAAGAGCCCTATCTAGCTCTCTCTTGAAAGTATCCAGAGAACCGGCCTCCACCGCCCTCTGAGGCAGAGAATTCCACAGACTCACCACTCTCTGTGAGAAAAAGTGTTTCCCCGTCTCCGTTCTAAATGGCTAACTCCTTATTCTTAAACTGTGGCCCCTGGTTCTGGACTCCCCCAACATTGGGAACATGTTTCCTGCCTCTAGTGTGTCCAACCCCTTAATAATAAAGTTCTATTGTATCGTATCCATTTGATCAACAGCGAGAGAACGGTCTCTGAACTCATTGGTGACCCTCAGAGTATCTTTAATCAGACTTTACTTGCCTTACCTTGCACTAAACGTTATTCCCTTTTTATGCCCCTGTCCCACTTAGGAAACCTGAACGGAAACCTCTGGAGACTTTGCAGCCCACCCAAGGTTTCCATGCGGTTCCCGGAGGTTTTTTGTCAGTCTTCCTACCTGCTTCCACTACCTGCAACCTCCGGCAACCACCTGCAACCTCCGGGAACCGCACGGAAACCTTGGGTGGGGCGCAAAGTCTCCAAACGTTTCCGTTCAGGTTTCCTAAGTGGGACAGGAACATTATCATGTATCTGTACACTGTGGATTGTAATCACGTATTGTCTTTCCGCTGACTGGGTTGCACGCAACAAAAGCTTTTCACTGTACCACAATGAGGTAGATGGGAGGCCAGCGCTGCTCTCTGGTTGTGGTAGGATGGTTCAGTTGCCTAATAACAGCCGGGAAGAAACTGTCCCTGAATCTGGAGGTGTGCGTTTTCACACTTCTGTACCTCTTGCCCGATGGGAGAGGGGAGAAGAGGGAGTGGCCGGGGTGAGACTGGTCCTTGACGATGCTGCTGGCCTTGCCGTGGCAGCGTGAAGATAAACTAAACTAAACACTTATCATTGTAAGAGACTGAACCAAAGCTGATAACATGAAAACAAAGTATCTAGCAGGTTCTGAAATTGGCAGGGGATGGAAACTGGGCCTGAATTCAAGTTGGTAGCATACATTATTGAGGCCAGGAGAGAACTGTGGTTGGACTGCATCAACTCACTATGTTTATTAACCATTTATATGCATGTGATGAGCGTTTGTCGGCACTGGGCCTGTACTCGCTGGAGTTTAGAAGGTTGAGGGGGGACCTCATTGAAACGTACAGAATAGTGAAAGGCCTGGATAGAGTGGATGTGGAGAGGATGTTTCCACTAGGACTAGGACTAGAGGTCACAGCCTCAGAATGAAAGGATGGTCTTTTAAGAAGGTAATGAGGGGATATTTCTTTAGTCAGAGGTGGTGAATCTGTGGAATTCTTTGCCACAGAAGACTGGAGGCCAAGTCAGTGGATATTTTTAAGGCAGAGATAGATAGATTCTTGATTAGTGCGGGCATCAGAGGTTATGAGGAGAAGGCAGGAGAATGGGGTTAGGAGGGAGAGATAGCTCAGCCATGAAGATTCAGATTCAGACTCAGATTCAGATTCAGATTCAATTTTAATTGTCATTGTCAGTGTACAGTACAGAGACAACAAAATGCATTTAGCATCTCCCTGGAAGAGCGACATAGCAAACGATTTGAATAAATAATAATAAGTGTCCGGGGGGGGGGGGGTGGTGGTGATTGGCAGTCACCGAGGTACGTTGTTGAGTAGAGTGACAGCCGCCGGGAAAGAAGCTGTTCCTCGACCTGCTGGTTCGGCAACGGAGAGACAGAGGAGAACGAATGGCAGAGGAGACTTGATGGGCCGAATGGTCTATTTCTACTATCCCTCATGTCTTGATGACCTTGTGACCGTTCCCTGGGGCCAATCAGAGGCTGCTTGGATTACAAAGATGTGGCACGACTTTCTACTTGATCTATTTTTGCACAGGAGAGGATTTATTCAAAGTTTGGGGACACGGAGCGGAAACAGGCCCTTCGGCCCACCGAGCCCCCACCGACACTAGCACCATCCTACACACACACTGGGGACAATTTACATTTACACCAAGCCAATCAGCCGACGAACCTGTACGTCTTTGGAGTGTGGGAGGAAACCGGAGATCTCGGAGAAAACTCACTGGGGAACAGAAAGGGAAAGGTGATTCAGACTAATTCTTACACTTCTTTTTTTGAAGTCGTTACGAGTCCCACTTAATTAAGGCAGTAAAAGTGGAGGAATAGGTATTTCAGTTAAGAGAGTCTGCTCGGAATAATCGAAAACAGCGTTGAGCGGTCATCAGATGTCCAGCTGCTAATGTGGAATTGTAACATCTGGTTTGCTGGGTTGATGTTTTGGTTAACACGTCTCTTCACCTTGCTCTCAGCACCTTCGGCTGGGAACGTTCCAACTCGATAAGCCTCCCCTTCCCCCCCTGCAGAACCTCAGGCCAACAGGGCTAGTAAATCTTTTACAAGACTTCCGTCTCACATCCTCTTCAATGGCCCTGGGGGGTGGGAGAGAGGGGAGGGGGAGACAATAGACTGTAGGTGCAGGAGTAGGCCATTCTGCCCTTCACATTATCAAAGGTATCAAAGGTATTTTATTGGTCACATTCACATACACCTAGGTGTGGTGAAGTGAAATGCTTCTTGCCATTTTGCAGCACATAAAGAAGGAATACAGACATAACGTTAATGAGAGTTTTAAACATAAAGAACATCCCCCCACAATGGTTCCCATTATGAGGGAAGGCACAAAGTCCAGTCCCCAACTCCAGTTCACCCATAGTCGGGCCTATTGAGGCCTCCACAGTTGCCTCTATGGAAGCCCGGTTTTCCAGGCCGTTCTCGCCGGGTGATGTTGCTCCTGCGTCGGGAGAGTTCTCCCAGCGGCCTGGGAACCCTGGAAACGGCCGCTTCCGTACTGGAGGCCGCGGCTTCCGAAGCCGACAAGGCCGTGCCGGTTGGAGCTCCATAACTGGCGATCTCATCTAGAGATCCCAGGCTCCCGGTGTAAAGTTCAGCGCCGCCGCCCGCAGCTGGTCGCTCCACAGTCCCGCAGCTCCGCGATGTTTTCCCCAGCGATCCTCAGCTCACCGGAGCTCCAGCGCGGCGACCCGGGCAAGGCATCGCTCACTCCGCGCTAGCGCTCCAGCGCAGTGCCGCCGCCGAAGCAGAGGTTCTGGGCGGTCCCCGACAGGAAACGCCGCTCCAGGCCCGCTGGTAGGCCGCGAGGACGGGTCGAAGCTGCAGCCCGGAGTTAATTCCACATTAACCCTATGTCCCCTTGTTCTCCATTCCCCCGACTCTGGGCAAAAGACTTTGCATTTACCCGATCTATTCCTCTCATGATTTTGTACACCGCTGTAAGATCACCCCTCATCCTCCTGCACTCCAAGAAATAAAATCCCAGCCTGCCCAACCTCTACCTGTGGCTCAGGCCGCTCGAGTCCTGGCAACATCCTCATAAATCTTCTCTAATCTCTTCCTAACTTGACAACATCGTTCCTGCAACATGGTGACCAAAACTGAACTCAGTACGCTGCGTGTGGCCTCACCAATGTGTTATAGACAATAGACAATGGGTGCAGGAGTAGGCCATTCCGATCACGGCTGATCACCCACAATCAGTACCCCGTTCCTGCCATCTCCCCCATATCCCCTGACTCCGTTACCTTTAAGAGCCCTATTTAGCTCTCGCTTGAAAGCATCCAGAGAACCGGCCTCCACCGCCCTCTGAGGCAGAGAATTCCACAGACTCACCACTCTCTGGATGAAAAAGTGTTTCCTCGTCTCCGTTCTAAACGGCTTACCCCTTATTCTTAAACTGTGTGGCCCCTGGTTCTGGACTCCCCCAACATCGGGACCATGTTTCCTGCCTCTAGCGTGTCCAAGCCCTTAACAATCTTATATGTTTCAATGAGATCCCCTCTCATTCTTCTAAATTCCAGTGTATACAAATCCCAGCTGCTCCGTTCTCTCAGCATATGACAGTCCCGCCATCCCGGTAATTAACCTTGTGAATCTACGCTGCACTCCCTCAATAGCAAGAATGTCCTTCCTCAAATTAGGGGACCAAAACTGCACACAATACTCCAGGTGTGGTCTCACTAGGGCCCTGTACAACTGCAGAGGGACCTCTTTGCTCCTATACTGGAGGGGAGGGGAGGGGAGGAGTGGGGGACATAGAACCTCATGCAAAAAACAAGACCGTGTCCCCGCAAGGAATAGGTAGGGTGAAGAACGCAGCCTTCAACCCAGGGTCAGGGAATCAAAAGCCAGTGGTCTGAATGGAATGGAGCGGCTGGGCTTGTATACTCTGGAATTTGTAAGGATGAGACAGGATCTCATTAAACATGTAAGATTATTCAGGGTTTGGACACGCTAGAGGCAGTAATCATGTTCCCGATGTTGGGGGAGTCCAGAACCAGGGGCCACAGTTTAAGAATAAGGGGTAAGCCATTTAGAATGGAGATGAGGAAAAGCTTTTTCACACAGAGTTGTGAATCTGTGGAATTCTCTGCATCAGAAGGTGGTGGAGGCCAATTCTCCGAATGCTTTCAAGAAAGAGTTATATAGAGCTCTTTAAAATAGTGGAGTCAAGGGATATGGGGGGAAGGCAGGAACGGGGTACTGATTGTGGATGATCAGCCATGATCACTGTGAATGGCGGTGCTGGCTCGAAGGGTTGTCGCCAGTTTAACCTACAAACCTGTACGTCTTTGGAGTGTGGGAGGAAACAGAAGATCTCAGAGAAAACCCACGGGGTAACGGGGAGAACGTGCAAACTCCGTACAGACAGCACCCGTAAGGCAGCAATTCTACCGCTGCTCCACCATGCCACCAACAATCACATATTGCCTTTCCGCTCGCTGTACCTCGGTTCACGTGACAATAAGCTAAACTAAACTAAACTAAAGAACATGGATAGGTGACGTTTCTCATTGGGACCCTTCTTCATGACCCGAAACGTCACCTATCCATGTTCTCCACAGATGCTGCCTGGCCCTCTGAGTTACTCCAGCACTCTGTGACCAGCTTTGCAAGAGACATTTGTTTTGCTCAGTTAAAGCCCTGTCCCACGGTACGAGTTCATTCCAAGAGTTCTCCCGAGTTTGCCCTGATTCGAACTGGGAGATTTACGGTAATGGCCACTCGTCGGTACTCGGGGCTCTTGTGGACATTTTTCAACATGTTGAAAAGTCTTCCCGTGGTTACCTGCCGTTAGTGAGTCTTCCCGAGTACCTGCCGTTAGCGTTACGAGCCGCGAAGAGATGTCCCCGAGCTCCGACGTACCCGCTGCGTTCATTCTCCGTGCTTACCACGAGTTTGATTTTTGTTTTAAACTCGGGAGAGCTCTTGAAATGAACTTGTACCGTGGGACAGGGCCATTATAGGCTCTAAAGCCTCTTCACCTCCCCGAGACCTCCAACTGTGTTGGCCCACGCAATGCTCTCCTCAATAAAAATACCTGCAAACCATGGTGGCTTTATGACCACATTCCCATTGTTTTATTCTTCCTGTGGTATTCGGAGACTCATAAAACCACTCTGCTCCACAAATCCCAGGGTGTTGGAACAGGAATGTGCGCTGGATAAAGAGATCTACGATCTTGTGTACTTGTGGAGGTGATTGCCTGTCCAAATGCAGCAGAAAGTAAAGGGCCTGTCCCACAGGCGATTTTCTTGAGGCCACTACAGGTGACGAGGCTCAGAGTCAGAGTCAGAGTCAATTTAATTGTCATTTGGACCCCTGGAGGTCCAAACGAAATGCCGTTTCTGCAGCCATACATTACATACAAATAGACCCCAGACACAACAATAATTACATTTAACATAAACATCCATCACATAGCTGTGATGGAAGGCCAAATAAACTTATCTCTCCACTGCACTCTTCCCCCCCCCCGATGTCAGAGTCAAAGTCATAGCCCCCGGCTGGCGATGGCGATTGTCCCGCGGCCATTAAAGCCACGCCGGGTGGTGCGAGGTCGCACACCGGGTCTTGATGTTGGAGCCCCCGGTGTGCGCTCGCAGAGTCCGCGGCCATTCCAGCCGCGCGGGGCAGTGGTGTCAGGCCCCGCTCCAGGAGCTCTTCAACCCCGCAACTCGGGCGGGAGAAGTCGCCGTTGCAGGAGCCCTGAGAAGCGGTCTCCCTCCAGGGAGCCGTGGGCTCCCGGCGCCGTCGTCCACAGACCTGTAGAGAGCCTCCGACTCTCCGGCAGCAGCAGCAGCAGCAGCAGCAACAGCATCAGCAGCAGCAGCGCTCCTCCACCGCTCCGGACTCGGCCAGCTCCGCGACGGCAACGGTGAGTCGACACCTGAGTCCCCGGTCTCTTCCTGTTGGAGGCCGCTCCTCGTTGCGGCCTCAACGACGACTGAGACCCGACGAGAAAAGGTCGGGTCTCCAGTGCAGGGAGAGATTCAAAAAGTTTCCCCCCCCCTCCCACCCCACCCCCACCCCCCACACACACACACCCCAAAGAACATACGACAAAAACTACATAAAAACACAGACAAAAATAATAAAAACGCGGACAGGCTGCAGAGGCCGCTGCTGGCCAGAGCCGCGCTGCCTACCGGAACTGCCACATGGTCGCCGGGGTGACGTCTGTATGGTCGTGAGTAGTCTCCTCAGTCGCCCAAAGAGTCGAAGCGGCTTTCTGGTCGCCGCTGGATTTTCAACACGTTGAAAGTTTTCCGGAGACAGTCGGCGACGGTGGGTTTGACGCCAAGGAGCGTAGCTTGACTTCTCCTGACGTAGGTGCTGTCGGAGTTGTCGTCAGGTTAACGTAGGCTGTCGCAAGTTCTGACTTGCGTTTTTTTAAATTGTTAAAGTAATGATTCTATTTCAAATTCTCGACAGGGCTCTATATCGTAGGGGGGTCTAGTCGCCAGTTTTTCGGCGACCCGCTCTACGACTATGACAGTCGCCGGCAGTCGTCTAAAAATAGCCTAAGTGGGACAGGCCCGTAGTTACGGGTTCAGTGAAACGGAAGTCAAAACATCAGCTCAGTTCAGTTTATTGTCACGTGTACTGAGGTACAGTGAAAAGATTTTTGTTGCGTGCTATCCAGTCAGTGGAAAGGCAATACATGATTACAATCGAGTCCTCCGCAGCGGAAAGACAAAAGACAAGGGAATAGTGCAAGGTAAATATGGTGGTAGGTGGAGAGTAGTTTTTAGTATTTTAGTTTTTAGTTTTAGAGGTACAGAACAGTGTGGAAACAGGCCCTTCAGATCACAGTGTCCGTGCGACCAGTGGTCACCTGTACACTAGTTCTATACTGCACACGAGAGACAATTTACAGAAGCCAATTAACATACAAACTTAAGACAGACGCAAAAAGCTGGAGTAACTCAGCCGGACTGGCAGTATCTCTGGGGGAGACCCTTCTTCAGACTGAGAGTCAGGGGAAAGGGGAATGAGAGATATAGACGGTACGTAAGACAAATGAATGGAAGATATGCAAAAAGCAGCAATAATCAAGATATGGAGCCCACAAAGGTTCATTGTTGGCTGTTGGATAGGAGATAACGAGTTAATGCAGGCAGTGGAACTCAACAGGATGTACGAACTTGCTGCCTTTAGAGTGCGTGAGGAAACTGGAGCACCCGGAGAGAACCCACGCAGGTCACGGGGAGAACGTAACGCAAACACAGCGTCCGTAGTCAGGATGGAACTCTACCGCTGCGCCACCGTTAAGGGCCTGTCCCACGAGCATGCGACTGCATGCAGCAAACGCGACCTAACGTGGTCGCTTGAGCCTAGCGGGGCCGGTTCCACTTCCATCACCAGAGCCGTATGGAGTTGTGCGGAGCTGTTCCCGACATCGCGCAGGGCTCTGAAAAACTGACCGTGTTCAAAAATTCCGCGCGGCAACGGCCTGCTGAGCCGCCTCGACGTGCACGCAGCGTCTTGATGCCGTACGCAGCGTCTTGACGCCGTATGTCACGTGCGAACTTCCCGCGGACTTAGCTCGAACTTCATGTCAACTCGTACGGGATCACTCGACCTCCGCGCGACCGTTTTATTCAGGTAGTCCCTGCTTTCTCTTGCCCTTCCCAGCTCTCCCTCAGCCCACTGGCTCCACCTCTTCCTTTCTTCTTCCCGCCCCCCCCCCCCCACCCTCACATCAGCCTGACGAAGGGTCTCGACCCGAAACGCTGCCTATTTCCTTCGCTCCATAGATGCTGCCTCACCCGCTGAGTTTCTCCAGCACTTTTTGTCTACCGAAACAAACAAATGTTCAGTAAAAAACAGACAAAATTGTGGTCGAGCTGGAAAGGGAGCAGAGAAGATTTATGAGGATGTTGGCAGGACGAGAGGGCCTGCGTTACAGACAGGTTGAGTGGGCTATGACTTTATTTAGGTCAGGAGGCAGCAATAGATCAGCCACGATTGAATGGCAGAGTAGACTAGATGGGCCGAATGGCCTAATTCCACTCCTATCACTTATGATCTATGACCTTGTGACTTTAGAGCACAGGAGGATGAGGAAGTGTGGGGGAAACCGGAGCACCCGGAGAAAACCCACACAGGTCACGGGGAGAACGTGCAAACTCCGCGCAGACAGCACCCGTTGTCAGGATGCACTAATTGTCAATCTCAATCTTTGAGCTCTCTGTGTGTGGGAAGATCAAAGGTTTCCAATGAGGTAGAGGGGAGATCAGGACCGCTCTCTAGTTGGTGATAGGATGGTTCAGTTGCTTGATAACAGCTGGGAAGAAACTGTCCCTGAATCGGGAGGAATCGGGTGCATTTTAGACAATAGACAATAGGTGCAGGAGGAGGCCATTCGTCCCTTCGAGCCAGCACCGCCATTCAATGTGATCATGGCTGATCATCCACAATCAGTACCCCGTTCCTGCCTTCTCTCCATATCCCCTGACTCCCGCTATCTTTAAAAGCTCTATCTTAACTCTCTCTTGAAAGCATCTAGAGAACTGGCCTCCACCTCCTTCTGAGGCCGAGAATTCCACAGATCGACAACTCTCCGGGTAAAAAAGGTTTTTCCTCATCTGTGCCAATGGTCGAAATCTGCGCTTCTCATCCAATCTCTCGCCTCGGTGGTGGTTCTGACCTCCTGACCTCCGGCTACGAACTATGGGGCTGTTGGCTGACTCCCAGCTTTGTCCAACATTATGTCGCTGACCCAGTCAGGATAAATATTTACAGACGATATTTACAGTCCCTGTGTAATGCTTCCCCCCACACGCCCTCACACCCCCCCCCCCCCTATCTCCCAGGAGATGGGTGGAGCTTTATTACAATTAGCGCTCAGAAGAAGAGAGAAAAAAAACACTGCCTTATTTTTAATCATTCTTCGGCGAATGTTGGTGTCAAGCTCTTGACTCCTTCCCTCTGAACATCGACCTCAAACCTGACGCAGCGGATGGATGGATTACAATGTCCTTTGTGTGTTTTGAGCTTCCTGACTGAGTTTGCTGCCACTGGCCTCCAAAGATACCTCAAAATGACCCCCTTCCCAGCTGCCCCACAGCCCACTGTCTCCGCCTCTTCCTTTCCTCCTCATCTCCTTCCTAAAGGAGCGCCCTTTAATTCTGAGGCATCCTCTCCACATCCACTCTATCCAGGCCTTTCACTATTCGGTAAGTTTCAATGAGGCCCCCCCCCTCATTCTTCTAAACTCCAGTGAGTGGAGGCCCAGTGACATCAAATGCTCATCATATGTTAATTCCCTCGTTCCTGGGCTTGCGGGCCTGAGTTGGTTGGGCAAGGAGCGTCGGAGGCTGAGGTGCGACCCTATTCAGGTGTACAAGATCTTGGGGTGGCGCAGCGGTAGAGTTGCTGCCTCACAGCGAATGCAGCGCCGGAGACCCGGGTTCGATCCCGACTACGGGCGCTGTCTGTGCGGAGTTTGCACGTTCTCCCCGTGAGCGCGTGGGTTTCCCCCGAGATCTTCGTTTCCTCCCATATTCCAAAGACGTACAGGTTTGTAGGTTAATTGGCTTGGTAAATGCAGAAATTGTCCCTAGTGGGTGCAGGATGGTGTTGATGTGCGGGGGTCGCTGGTCTACGCAGACCCGGTGGGCCGAAGGGCCTGTTTCCGCGCTGTATCTCTGAACTAAACTAAACTAAGAACTAATGCTGAGGAGGTGGGGTTGTGGAAAATGTGGTTGAGAGGGAAAGATAGATCAGCCACGATTGAATGGCGGAGTAGACTTGATGGGCTGAGTGGCCTAACTCTGCTCCTAGAACTTGTGAGCTTATGAATCTATCCGCAGATCGCGACCAGCAATAAAAGCATTCAATGCCATCTTCAACATCTTTGTTGAGGAATCATGAGAGGAATAGATCGGGTAGGTGAATCGAGGACCAGAGGACTTTGGTTCAAGGTGAAGGGGAAAAGATTTAATATGAACCTGAGGGGTAACTTTTTCCACACAGAGGGTGGTGGGTGTATGGAACAAACTGCCGCAGGAGGAAGTTAAGGCTGGGACTATCCCAACGTTTAAGAAACAGTTAGACAGGTACATGGATAGGACAGGTTTTGGAGGGATGTGGGCCAAACGCTGGCAGGCGGGGACTAGTGTAGATGTTTCCACGCTGTATCACTCTATGAATCTATGACTCTATGACTGATGAAACAAAATGTTTACAAAGAAAATGTGAAAAAACGAATTGCAATGTTTTTTTTTACCGCTCCCGTGGGGCAAGACAGAGTGGTTAGATTACTGGATGAGTGTTCAGCGTTCCCAACTTGTTGATCCAGAACGAAAAGTTCAAAACCCCACTCTGGTAGCTGGGGACTTAAAGTTCAAGTAATTAAATAAATCTGGAATTAAAACAACAACTGTTCTCACAACCAAATTTCTGTTAAAAAAAACCTTTCCAATTAACACGAGGGCCAATAGCTTTCGGCACATTGGCATTCATCAGTCAGAGTATTGAGCATAGAAGTTGGGAGGTCATGTTGCAGTTACATAACTGATGTTGGTGAGGCCACATTTAGAGAATTGTGTTCAGTTCTGGGCACCGTGTTGCAGGAAAGACCTCTATCAAGTCCCCCCTTAACCTTCCTTCTGCGCTCCAAAGAATAAAGCCCTAACTTGTTCAACCTTTCTCTGTAACTTAGTTGCTGAAACCCCGGCAACATTCTAGTAAATCTCCTCTGTACTCTCTCTATTTTGTTGATATCCTTCCTATAATTGGGCGACCAAAATTGTACACCATACTCCAGAATTGGTCTCACCAATGCCTTGTACAATTTTAACATTACATCCCATTACACAACATTACATGATGTCAAGCTGGAAAGGGTGCAGTGAAGATTCATGAGGATGTTGCCAGGACTCGAGGGGCCTGAGCTACAGGGAGAGGTTGAGCAGACGGAGACTCTATTCCTTGGAGCGCAAGAGAATGAGGGGTGATCTTATAGAGGTGTACAAAATCATGAGAGGAATAGATCGGGTAGATGCAGAGAATCTCTTGCCCAGAGTAGGGGAATCGAGGACCAGAGGACGTAAGTTTAAGGTGAGAGGGGGAAAGATTTAATAGGAACCTGAAGGGTAACTTTTTTATGGAAAGGGTGTTGGACGTATGGAACGAGCTGCCAGAGGAGGTAGTTGAGGCAGGCACTATCGCAACGTTTAAGAAACATTTAGACAGGGACATGGATGGGACAACTTTAGAGGGATATAAGTAAGTAAGTTTATTGGCGAAGTATTCACATACAAGGAATTTGCCTTGGTGCTCCGCCCGCAAGTAACAACATGACATACAGTGACAGTTACAAATGACTCAGAAAACACGAAACATTAATAATAATAATAATAATAAGACATTAATGATAAAACACCATTGATCAAGCATGTGAACCAACAAAATACCAGATCAAGGGGAGGCTACAGATTTTTGGCTGTTGAGTGGTGGATGTAGACCAAACACGGGCAGGTGGGACTGATGTAGATGGGCGGTGTGGGCAAGTTGGGCCGAAGGGTCTGTTTCCACGCTGTGAGACTATGACTCTATGTTCAATAAGCAGGGAGAGTGCAGGATTTCTGTTTCCTGGTGATGCATTCCGATCAGGATAACTTGCTGACTTGGAACAAAGTAATGTCTATAAATCACCCCCCCCCCCCCTCTCCAGATTAAAGAGAACCATCCCAGCCACCCTCATCTCCCTACACAGCAGTCACACATACTGTTTGAGTAAAAGTCCCTCCCTGCCGGGGAGAAATATGTCACCTCAAGAAGCAAGGCTTTGATAAATGGATGACTGGGCATGTTTACAAAAAAATCAAGAGTCAAGTTGAAAGCGTTTCATTGTCGTAAGTCGTGTCAATGCAACAATGAAATACATACCTACTGCAGCTTTAAAGCCCCTAAAAGCAACGAGACGCTGATAAATATATAATAATAATTAAAAATACAATAATCATGGGCTATGCGTGAGTGGATGGGGCGGGGGATGGGGTAAAAGGAGCGAATTAATAATATTAATATAATATCAAGGGGGGTGGTTAGTGTATGTGTGTGTGGGGTGGTTTGTGTGTGTGTGCGTGTGGAGGGCGGTTAGTGTGTGTGCGTGAGGGGTGGGGTGTGTGTGTGTGTGTGTGTGTGTGTGGGGGGCGGTTAGTGTGTGTGCGTGAGGGGTGGTGTGTGTGTGTGTGTGTGACGCTGCAGGCCGCCGTTCCCCGCAACCGTGCGTTGAGGGGACGGGACCCAACGGGTCCCACCTGGTCCAGTAATAATTAAAAATACAATAATTAAGAACCATAATACTAGGTAGCCATAATAGCTTCCCATCATTGGGTCAGTCAGAGTGTGATACAGTGTGGAAACAGGCCCTTTGGCCCAACTCGCCCACACCGACCAACATGTCGCATGGGCAGTCACGGTGGCACAGCGGTAGAGTTGCTGCCTTATACGAATGCAGTACCGGAGACCTGAATTTGATCATGATTACGGGCGCTGTCTGTACGGAGTCTCTACGTTCTCCCCGTGACCTGCGTGGGTTTTCTCCGAGATCTTCGGTTTTCTCCCACATTCCAAAGAGGTACAGATTTGTAGGTTAATTGGCTTGGGAAATGTAAATATTGTCCCTAGTGGGTGTAGGATCATGTTAATGTGTGGGGATCGCTGGTCGGCGCGGACCCGGTGGGCCAAAGGGCCTATTTCCGTGCTTGCCTGCGCTTGCCCCATATCCCTCCAAACCTGTCCTATCCATGTACTTGTCTAAATGTTTCTTGAACGTTGCGATAGTACCTGCCTCAACTACCTCCTCCGGTAGTTTGTTCCATACACCAACCACCCTTTGTGTGAGGTGTTGGCTGCATCTACACCTCACGCTGCCTCGGCAAGGCCAGCAGCATCATCAAGGACCAGTCGCACCCCGGCCACTCCCTCTTCTCCCCTCTCCCATCGGGCAAGAGGTACAGAAGTGTGAAAACGCACACCTCCAGATTTCAGGGACAGTTTCTTCCCGGCTGTTATCAGGCAACTGAACCATCCTACCATAACCAGAGAGCAGTCCTGAGCTACTATCTACCTCATTGGAGATCCAGAGATCCAGAGGGGAGTTCAGAACCAGGGGCCACAGTTTAAGAATAAGGAGTAAGCCATTTAGAACGGAGACGAGGAAACACTTTTTCTCACAGAGAGTGGTGAGTCTGTGTAATTCTCTGCCTCAGAGGGCGGTGGAGGCCGGTTCTCTGGATGCTTTCAAGAGAGAGCTAGATAGGGCTAGATAGGGCTCTCTGATTGGGGATGATCAGCCATGATCACATTGAATGGCGGTGCTGGCTCGAAGGGCCGAATGGCCTACTCCTGCACCTATTGTCTATTGTCTATTGAGATGCTTGGACTATCTTTAATTGGACGTTACTGGACTTTACCTTGCACTGTATGTTATTCCCTTATTTTAATCATGATTGTAATCATGTATAGTCTTTCCACTGACTGGTTAGCACGCAACAAAATCTTTTCACTGTACCTCGCTACACGTGACAATAAACCATAAACTAAATGAACTCAACAGAAGCGTTAATGTTGTCCAGTGTTTAAGAGCCTGATGGCTGCAGGGAAGAAGCTGTTCCTGAACCTGGACGTTACAGTGTTCAGGCTCCTGTACCTTCTTCCCGATGGCAGGGATGAGATGAGAGCGTGGCCATCCAGGGTGGTGTGGGTCTCTGACCATGCTGGCTGAAATGCAGCAGACGTTGTATTTTGTTGAAGGCCGGCACGGTGGCGCAGCGGTAGAGTTGCTGCCTCACAGCGCCAGAGACCCAGGTTCCATCCTGACTACCATATAACCATATCACCATATAACAATTACAGCACGGAAACAGGCCATCTCGGCCCTACAAGTCCGTGCCGAACAAATGTTTTTTCCCCTTAGTCCCACCTGCCTGCACTCATGCCATAACCCTCCATTCCCTTCTCATCCATATGCCTATCCAATTTATTTTTAAATGATACCAATGAACCTGCCTCCACCACTCCCACTGGAAGCTCATTCCACACCGCTACCACTCTCTGCGTAAAGAAGTTCCCCCTCATATTATCCCTAAACTTCTGTCCCTTAATTCTGAAGTCATGTCCTCTTGTTTGAATCTTCCCTATTCTCAAAGGGAAAAGCTTGTCCACATCAACTCTGTCTATCCCTCTCATCATTTTAAAGACCTCTATCAGGTCCCCCCTTAACCTTCTGCGCTCCAGAGAATAAAGACCTAACTTATTCAACCTTTCTCTGTAACTTAGTTGTTGAAACCCAGGCAACATTCTAGTAAATCTCCTCTGTACTCTCTCTACTACGGGTGCTGTCTGTACGAAGTTTGTACGTTCTCCCCGTGCCCTGCGTGGGTTTTTCCCCGGGTGCTCAGGTTTCGTCCCACACTCCAAAGACATATAGGTTGTCAATTAATCGGCTTTGGTTGTAAATTGTCCTTGCTGCATAGGACACAACTGGTGTAGAGGGATTGTTGGTCGGCACGGACTCGGTGGGCCAAAGACCCTGTATCTCAAAACTAAACTAAGAACCATAAATGATTGCAGGATAAATAGAGTCATATAGAGAGAGTCACAGAGCCATACAATGTGGAATAGACAATAGACAATAGGTGCAGGAGGAGGCCATTTGGCCCTTCGAGCCAGCACCGCCATTAACTGTGATCATGGCTGATCATCCCCAATCAGTACCCCGTTCCTGCCTTCTCCCCATATCCCCTGAATGCCAGGGGTTAGTTGAAGTTAGAGAAATCAATATTCATACCTGACTCCGCTATCTTTAAGAGCCCTATAGAAACGTAGAAACATAGAAAATAGGTGCAGGAGTAGGCCATTCGGCCCTTCGAGCCTGCACCGCCATTCAATATGATCATGACTGATCATCCAACTCAGTATCCCGTAACTGCCTTCTCTCCATACCCTCTGATCCCCTTAGCCACATCTAGCTCTCTCTTGAAAGCATCCAGAGAACCTGCTTCCACCGCCCTCAGAGAATTCCACAGACTCACCACTCTGGGAGAAAAAGTGTTTCCTCGTCTCCGTTCTAAATGGCTTACTCCTTATTCTCAAACTCTGGCCCCTGGTTCTGGACTCCCCCAACATCGGGAACATGTTTCCTGCCTCTAGAGTGTCCAAACCCTTAACAATCTTACATGTTTCAATGAGATACCCTCTCATCCTTCTAAACTCCAGAGTGTACAAGCCCAGCCGCTCCATTCCCTCAGCATATGTGTGTCCAAGCCCTTAACAATCCATAACCTTCGGCCCAACTTGCCCACACCAGCCAACATGTCCCAGCTACATCAGTCCCACCTGCCAGCGTTTGGCCCATAGCCCTCTAAACGTGCCCTATCCATGTACCTGTCTAACTGTTTCTTAAATTTTGCGATAGTCCCAGCCCCAACTGCCTCCTCCGGCAGCTCGTTCCATGTGTGAAAACGTTAGATACTTGGTATGTTGCTCTGGATCATCGGGGTTTCTGATCAAACCCACATTAACCAGAAGAATCTTCGCTTGAAGTAACCACTGTCTTCCTGCACGACCCACAAAGCCACTCAAGCTACACAAGGTGCCAGCAACTTCTCCCGCCAGCCCAAAACACAGTGACTGAGCTTTATGGTTCATAAGGTCATGTTCATAAGTGATAGGAGCAGAATTAGGCCATTCGGCCCATCAGGTCTACTCCACCATTCAATCATGGCTGATCTATCTCTCCCTCCTAACCCCATTTTCCTGCCTTCTCCCCATAACCCCTGACACCCGCACTAATCAAGAAACTACCAATCTCTGCCTTATAAATATCCACTGACTGGGCCTCCCCAGCCTTCTGTGGCAAAGAATTCCACAGATTCACCACCCTCTGACGATAGAAATGCCTCCTTATCTCCTCACTAAAGGAACGTCCTTTAATTCTGAGGTTGTGACCTCTGGTCCTAGACTCTCCCACTGGTGGAAACATCCTCTCCACATCCACTCCATCCACGCCTGAAGTCACGTTTAAGAAAGAACTGCAGATGCTGGAAAAATCGAAGGTAGACAAAAATGTTGGAGAAACTCACCGGAATGGGCAGCATCTATGGAGCGAAGGAATAGGTGACCTTTCGGGTCGAGACCCTTCTTCAGACTGAAGTCACAGTGACCGCAGTTTATAGTCTGTATTTCTTCTCATAGAGAACAAAGAAAATGGGTGCAGGAGGAGGCCATTTGGCCCTTCGAGCCAGCACCGCCATTCATTGTGATCATGGCTGACTGAAGGCTGATAAATCCCCAGGGCCTGATGGTCTGCATCCCAGCGTACTTAAGGAAGTGGCTCTATAAATCGTGGACGCATTGGTGATCATTTTCCAATGTTCTATTGACTCAGGATCAGTTCCTGTGGATTGGAGGGTAGCTAATGTTATCCCACTTTTTAAGGAAGGCGGGAGAGAGAAAGCAGGGGAAGATGCTGGAGTCAATTATAAAAGATGAAATAGCGGCACATTTGGATAGCAGCAACAGGATGGATTTACGAAGGGGAAATTATGCTTGATTAATCTTCTGGAATTTTTTGAAGCTGTAACTAGGAAAATGGACAAGGGGGAGCCAGTGGATGTAATGTACCTGGACTTTCAGAAAGCATTTGATAAGGTCCCACACAGGCGCTTAGTGGGCAAAACTAGCACATATGGTATTAGGGGTAGAGTGCTGACATGGATAGAAAATTGGTTGGCAGGCAGACAGGAAACAAAGTGTAGGGATTAACGGGTTCCTTTCAGAATGGCAGGCAGTGACTAGTGGGGTACCACAAGGCTCTGTGCTGGGACCGCAGCTATTTACAATATACATCAATGGTTTAGATGAAGGGATTCAAAGTAACATTAGCAAATTTGCAGATGATACAAAGCTGGGTGGCAGTGTGAACTGTGAGGAGGATGCAATGAGAATGCAGGTTGACTTGGACAGGTTGGGTGAGTGGGCAGATGCATGGCAGATGCAGTTTAATGTGGATAAATGTGAGGTTATCCACTTTGGTAGCAAAAACAGGAAGGCAGATTACTATCTAAATGGTGTCAAGTTGGGAAAAGTGGAAGTACAACGGGACTGGGTGTCCTTGTTCATTAGTCTATGAAAGTAAGCAAGCAGGTACAACAGGCAGTGAAGAAAGCGAATGGCATGTTGGCCTTCATAACAAGAGGAGTTGAGTATAGGAGCAAAGAGGTCCTTCTGCAGTTGTACAGGGCCCTAGTGAGACCACAACTGGAGTATTGTGTGCAGTTTAGTTCTCCAAATTTGAGGAAGGAGATTCTTGCTAGTGAGGGAGTGCAGCGTAGGTTTACAAGGTTAGTTCCCGGGATGGCGGGACTGTCATATGCTGAGAGAATGGAGCTGCTGGGCTTGTACACTCTGGAATTTAGAAGGATGAGAGGGGATCGTATTGAAACATATAAAATTATGAAGGGTTTGGACACGCTAGAGGCAGTAAACATGTTCCCAATGTTGGGGGAGCCCAGAACCAGGGGCCACAGTTTAAGAATAAGGGGTAAGCCATTTAGAACGGAGATGAGGAAACATTTTTCGCACAGAGATTGGTGAGTCTGTGGAATTCTCTGCCTCAGAGGGCGGTGGAGGCAGGTTCTTTGGATGCTTTCAAGAGAGAGCTAGATAGGGCTCTTAAAGATAGCGGAGTCAAGGGATATGGGGAGAAGGCAGGAACAGGGTACTGATTGGGGGTGATCAGCCATGATCACATTAAATGGCGGTGCTGGCTCGAAGGGCCGAATGGCCTACTCCTGCACCTATTGTCTATTGTCTATTGTCTATTGACAGCTGCCGAGAGGGTGAACCTGCTTTCAAGAGGTACATCCCCCGGGGTCTCCTGTACTCCATGCTTCCTTTCCTTCCTCATCGTCACCCACCTTCTCTCTTCTGGTATCTTTGGTGTAACGATCCGGCCTCCACCGCCCTCTGAGGCAGATAATTCCACAGACTCACCGCTCTCTGTGATAAAAAGTGTTTCCTCGTCTTCGTTCTAAATGGCTTACTCCTTATTCTCAAACTGTGTGGCCCCTGGTTCTGGACTCCCCCCAACATCGGGAACATGTTTCCTGCCTCTAGCGTGTCTAAGCCCTTAACAATCTAATATGTTTCAATGAGATGCCCTCTCACCCTTCTAAACTCCAGAGTGTACAAGCCCAGCTGCTCCATTCTCTCAGCATGTGACAGTCCTGCCATCCCGGGAATTAAACTTGTAAACCTACGTTGCACTCCCTCAGTAGCAAGCATGTCCTTCCTCTAATTAGGGGACCAAAACTGCACACAATGTCATGCAGGAGAATGGGGTTGAGAGGGAAAGATTGTTCTGCCTTGAGTGAATGGCGGAGTAGACTTGACGGGCCGAATGGCCTCATTCTGCTCCGAGATCCTATGAACTGATGAGCTTATGTGTAATAGATGCAATAGGAATGTCTGTGGTCAAATGCCCATGTGGGAAATGAATCACCAATGAACCATTGAAAACCTCAGGAGAAGCACAACAAGATGCCCCTCATTGGAAAAGGAAGATCTAACAACTGGAGCAGCAGTGAGGCTCATAGATAGACTCAAGATGCTGGAGTAATTCAGCGGGAAAGGCAGCACCTCTGGAGGGAAGGAATGGGTGACGTTTCGGCTCGAGACAGGGTTAATTCCCGGGATGGCGGGACTGTCCTGGAGCGGCTGGGCTTGTACACTCTGGAGTTTAGAAGGATGAGAGGGAATCTCATTGAAGCACATAAGATTGTTAAGGGCTTGGACACGCTAGAGGCAGGAAACATGTTCCCGATGTTGGGGGAGTCCAAAACCAGGGGCCACAGTTTAAGAATAAGGGGTAAGCCATTTAGAACGGAGATGAGGAAACACTTTTGCTCACAGAGAGTGGTGAGTCTGTGGAATTCTCTGCCTCAGAGGGCGGTGGAGGCCGGTTCTCTGGATGCTTTCAAGAGAGAGCTAGATAGTACTCTTAAAAATAACGGTGTCAGGGGATATGGGGAGAAGGCAGGAACGTGGTACTGATTGGGGATGATCAGCCATGATCACATTGAATGGTGGTGCTGGCTCGAAGGGCCAAATGGCCTCCTCCTGCACCTATTGTCTATTGTCTATTATCTATTGAGACCCTTCTTCAGAAACCCTGACTGGGAGGAGAGAACGCTCGTCACCACATTCAGAGTCAAAGAGGGTGTGGACGTGCAGGATTACACAGCAGTTTGGTTGTGCCGTCATTGAAACAGATACAATATGTACGCTTGGCCTCGGAGTATTTCCTGTTGAAATGCCTTTGAGTCTGTCAAAGCCACAAGTCGTCAGTGCACGGAGCGGCAATTACCTCCGAAGTGAATTGTGGACATGCGTCAACAGCAATTAGATTGAACTCACAGCGGTGCCCACGCAATAACTCTCAGCCGTGGAGCACAACTCCCAGCTTAAGCAGAGTGACAGGTCTTATCTATCCAAATGCAGTCACGTAGGGAAAAGGGGAAGTACAACGGGATCTGGGGGTCCTTGTACATCAGTCTATGAAAGTAAACATGCAGGTACTGCAGGCAGTGAAGAAAGCGAATGGCATGTTGGCCTTTATAACAAGAGGAATCGAATATAGGAGCAAAGAGGTCCTTCTGCAGTTGTACAGAGCCCTAGTGAGACCACACCTGGAGTATTGTGTGCAGTTTTGGTCCCCTAATTTGAGGAAGGACATTCTTGCTACTGAGGGAGTGCAGCGTAGGTTTACAAGGTTAATTCCCGGGTTGGCGGGACTGTCATATGCTGAGAGAATGGAGCGGCTGGGCTTGTACACTCTGGAGTTTAGAAGGATGAGAGGGAATCTCATTGAAGCATATAAGATTGTTAAGGGTTTGGACACGCTAGAGGAAGGAAACACGTTCCCGATGTTGGGGGAGTCCAAAACCAGGGGTCACAGTTTAAGCATAAGGAGTAAGCCATTTAGAACGGTGATGAGAAAACACTTTTGCCCACAGAGATTGGTGAGTCTGTGGAATTCTCTGCCTCAGAGGGCGGTGGAAGCAGGTTCTCTGGATACTTTCAAGAGGGAGCTAGATGTGGCTAAAGGGATCAGAGGGTATGGAGAGAAGGCAGGTACAGGATACTGAGTTGGATGATCAGCCATGATCATATTGAATAGCGGTGCAGGCTCGAAGGGCCGAATGGCCTACTCCTGCACCTATTTTCTATGTTTCTATGTTTCTATAGGGCTCTTAAAGATAGCGGAGTCAGGGGATATGGGGAGAAGGCAGGAACGGGGTCAGGACTTTCATATGAAGAAAGACTGGATAGACTTGGCTTGTACTCGCTGGAATTTAGAAGATTGAGGGGGGATCTTATAGAAACTTACAAAATACTTAAGGGGTTGGACAGGCTAGATGCAGGAAGATTGTTCCCGATGTTGGGGAAGTCCAAGACAAGGGGTCACAGTTTAAGGATAAAGGGGAAATCCTTTAGGACCGAGATGAGAAAAACATTTTTCACACAGAGAGTGGTGAATCTGTGGAATTCTCTGCCACAGAAGGTAGTTGAGGCCAGTTCATTGGATATATTTAAGAGGGAGTTAGATGTGGCCCTTGTGGCTAAAGGGATCAGGGGGTATGGAGAGAAGGCAGGTACAGGATACTGAGTTGGATGATCAGCCATGATCATATTGAATGGCAGTGCAGGCTCGAAGGGCCGAATGGCCTACTCCTGCACCTATTTTCTATGTTTCTATGTTAAAGTTTCTTTATAATGTTGTGTTGTATTCTTATCAATGTGCTGCAATGGCAACTTGAATTTCACTGTCTGACAATAAATGAACCTTATGAACCTTATCCTATGAACCTCAATAAGATCACCCCCTCATCCTCCTCCCAGCCTGCTCAGCCACTCCCTGCAGCTCAGGCCCCTCAGAGTCCCGGCAACATCCTCATAAATCTTCTCCGCACTCCTCCCAGCAGAATGACAAATATCTTCCAGCGGAGAAGGAAATTTAAAAAAACAGGGAACCTGGGTTGAATTTTAATTCACTCCCCACTCCCCCTCCCCCCCCTCCCCTCCCCACCCAAACATATTGTTTATATTTGAGGTTCTCTGTAATTGAGAATTAACCTTGTGAGTGGGTTTGATTTGGTTTTCATTGATGTCATGCCACTTAGAATGTATGCCATTACCTCTCATTAAAACCAATCATCATTACTGCTAATCGCATCCAGAGACAGCAGACGAACATACTTCAGACAGCGTGGAGTTCCCACTTAGAAGTCCCAAGGATGTGATGGTGAATTGAGGCTCACGTTTCCCAATTCGAGTTCCTTGTGCCTCACAACGTCACATTCGACCACTTGGAGATGCACTCGTGCAGGGCAAGGGTTTGTTTTAACCCTGGTCGTAAATCTGCTGGCAGTGTTTGCAACTGGGCAGACTTGGGCCCCACGTCTGAGGAAGGATGTGCTGGCTCTGGAGAGAGTCAATAGACAATAGACCCTATAGACAATAGAGTAGGCCATTCGGCCCCACGAGCCAGCACCGCCATTCACTGTGATCATGGCTGATCATCCCCAATCAGTACCCCGTTCCTGCCTTCTCCCCATATCCCCTGACTCTGCTATCTTTAAGAGCCCTATCTAGCTCTCTCTTGAAAGTATCCAGAGAGCCGGCGTCCACCGCCCTCTGAGGCAGAGAATTCCACAGACTCACAACTCTCTGTGAGAAAAAGTGTTTCCTCGTTTCCGTTCTAAATGGCTTACCCCTTATTTCGGAGTCAGGGGATATGGGGAGAAGGCAGGAACAGGGTACTGATTGGGGATGACCACATTGAATGGCAGTGCTGGCTCAAGGGGCCGAATGTCCTACTCCTGCACCGTTTGTCTACTGTCTACAACACATTGGTGAGGCCACACACAACGTACTGTGTTCAGTTTTGGTCACCATGTTGCAGGAACGATGTTGTCAAGTTGGGAAAAGATTAGAGAAGATTTATGAGGATGTTGCCAGGACCTGAGGGGCCTGACCTACAAGGAGAAGTTGAGTAGGCCGGGAATCTATTTCTTGGAGTGCTGGAGGATGAGAGGTGATATTATAGAGGTGTTCAAGATCAAGTCAAGTTTATTTGTCACATACACATACGAGATGTGCAGTGAAATGAAAGTGGCAATGCTCGCGGACTTTTGTGCAAAAGACAAACAACAAAACAAGCAAACAAATTATAAACACAATCATAACACACATATATCATGAGAGGAATAGAGAGATGCCCAGAGTAGGGGAATGGAGAACAAGGGGACATAGGGTTAATGTGAAGGGGGCAGGTTTTACTAGAAACCTGAGGGGTAACTTTTGTCACACAAAAGGAGGTGGGCGTATGGTACGTGCTGCCGGCGGAGGTAGTCGAGGCTGGTGCTATCGTTACATTTAAGAGACATTTGGACAGGTACATGGATAGAGCAAGGTTACACAAAAAAGCTGGAGAAACTCAGCGGGTGCAGCAGCATCTATGGAGCGAAGGAAATAGGCAACGTTTCGGGCCGAAACGTTGCCTATTTCCTTCGCTCCATAGATGCTGCTGCACCCGCTGAGTTTCTCCAGCTTTTTTGTGTAACCTTCGATTCTCCAGCATCTGCAGTTCCCTCTTAAACACATGGATAGAGCAAGTTTGGAGAGATATGGGGGAAAAAAGAGGCAGGTGGGACTAGTGTAGATGGGGCATGTTGGCCGGTCTGGGTAAGTTGGGCTGAAGGGCCTGTTTCCACTTGTGTGCAGTTATTTGAATGGAAACCAGTCCTTCTGGTGAGCCATGAGCTGGTGTCTCCAGATACTCTCTGGAAACCATTTTAGGCTCAGTCACTAGACCACCGTGGCCCAGTACCACATTCCAACCGTGGTTAGGATTATTGGTTTTAAAGAGCCTCCGAGAAGTTTCAAAACCGCAAGAGCAATTTGGGCCTTTTCATTTGTGAATTGCCTTTTTTTATTTTGTGTGTGGATGCCCAGCTGTCAATTTTCATTGAGTTTGCTTGGGCAGCTTACAAACCAGCTTGGTTCCTCGAACTTCAGGGAGCCCTTGCGTTCACTTCCCCCTCCGTCCCTCACCCACCCTAGTAACGGTCATGGAATCATGGAGTGATAAAACGTGGAAACAGGCCCTTCGGCCCAACTTGCCCATAGCGAACCACAATGCCCCATCTATACTAGTCCCACCTGCCTGCGCTTGGCCCATATCCCTCCAAACCTGTCCTATCTTTGTGGTTTGTTGACATTCTCTGTGGACCCAGATATGATTACAGACCTTCTGAACATTTGCAAATAATAGCTTCCAGTCGGCCAAACGTATAGTCGGTAATGTATAGTAGTTGGCATGTTGGCCTTTATAACATGAGGAGTCGAGTATAGGAGCAAAGAGGTCCTCCTGCAGTTGTATAGAGCCCTAGTGAGACCACAACTGGAGTATTGTGTGCAGTTTTGGTCCCCTAATTTGAGGAAGGACATTCTTGCTATTGAGGGAGTGCAGCATAGGTTTACAAGGTTAATTCCCGGGATGGCGGGATTGTCATATGTTGATAGAATGGAGCGGCTGGGCTTGTACACTGGAATTTAGAAGGATGAGAGGGTATCTCATTGAAACATTAAGAGATTGGTCACGCTAGAGGCAGGAAACATGTTCCCAATGTTGGGGGAGTCCAGAACCAGGGGCTACAGTTTAAGAATAAGGGGTAAGCCATTTAGAAAGGAGACGAGGAAACAATTTTTCACACAGAGTGGCGAGTGTTGAATTCTCTGCCTCAGAGGGCGGTGGAGGCCGGTTTTCTGGAAACTTTCAAGAGAGAGC
The DNA here is from genome assembly GCF_028641065.1 of Leucoraja erinaceus. NCBI lineage: Eukaryota > Metazoa > Chordata > Chondrichthyes > Rajiformes > Rajidae > Leucoraja > Leucoraja erinaceus. The sequence goes on from NC_073424.1 coordinate 1,016,485, forward strand.
TAGATAGGGCTCAAGAAGATAGCTGAGTTGGGGGTTATGGGGAGAAGCAGGAATGGGGTACTGATTGGGGATGATCAGCCACGATCACATTGAATGGCGGTGCTGGCTCGAAGGGCCGAATGGCCTACTCCTGCACCTCTTGTCTGTTCTTCTTAAGGTTTTGTACACCTCATAAGATCACCCCTCATCCTCCTGCACTCCAAGTCCTAGCCTGTTCACCCTTGCCCCTTAGCTCAGGCCCTCGAGTCCTGGCAACATCCTGCTGTACCTCTTGCCTGATGGGAGGGTGTCCACCAGTCCCCGTGGAACTGCTCATAGAAACATAGAAAATAGGTGCAGGAGGAGGCCATTCGGCCCTTCGAGCCAGCACCGCCATTCGTTGTGATCATGGTAGATCGTCCCCTATCAATAACCCGTGCCTGCCTTCTCCCCATATCCCTTGACTCCACTAGCCCCTAGAGCTCTATCTAACTCTCTCTTAAATCCATCCAGTGACTTGGCCTCCACTGCCCTCTGTGGCAGGGAATTCCACAAATTCACAACTCTCTGGGTTTAAAAGTTTTTTCTCACCTCAGTCTTAAATAACCCCCCCTTTATTCTAAGACTGTGGTCCCTGGTTCTGGACTCGCCCAACATTGGGAACATTTTTCCTGCATCTAGCTTGTCCAGTCCTTTTATAATTTTATATGTTTCTATAAGATCCCCACCCCCCTCATCCTTCTAAACTCCAGTGAATAGGCCAGTTCATTGGCTATATTTAAGAGGGAGTTAGATGTGGGCCTTGTGGCTAAAGGGATAAGGGGGTATGGAGAGAAGGCAGGTACGGGATACTGGGTTGGATGATCAGCCATGATCATATTGAATGGTTCAAAGGGCTGAATGGCCTACTCCTGCACCTATTTTCTATGTTTCTATGTTTCTATGTAATAGTTTCCAGTGAGAGTTAGTTAGAGCTCCAGTGAACAGTGCTCTTGAGTTTGCTACCCCGCTAAAATATCCTACTGGAATATAACACTGGAATATCTCAGCCTATTATGTGCGATTGATTCAGAAGGTTTAAACGCAGAGAGGGCCTGCGACTGATTTAGTGTTAAGTGGTAACATTTCAGGAGACCATTCCCCAAGTGTGGGACTCGCATTCCACAACGGTAAACCCCCTTCAGTCCGAGGTACACGGCTGCATAAAAGCTGCAGGAAAGAATTGCAGATTCCGCAGTGCAGAAGTGCATTTCGTTGTCTCTGTACTTGTACACTGCACAATGACAATAATCTGAATCCGAATCAGATGATTCAGATTCAGATTCAGATTCAATTTTAATTGTCATTGTCAGTGTACAGTACAGAGACAGCGAAATGCATTTAGCATCTCCCTGGAAGAGCGACATAGCAAACGATTTGAATAAATAATAATAAGTGTCCGGGGGGGGGGTGGTGATTGGCAGTCACCGAGGTACGTTGTTGAGTAGAGTGACAGCCGCCGGGAAGAAGCTGTTCCTCGACCTGCTGGTTCGGCAACGGAGAGACCTGTAGCGCCTCCCGGATGGTAGGAGGGTAAACAGTCCATGGTTGGGGTGAGAGCAGTCCTTGGCGATGCTGAGCGCCCTCCGCAGACAGCGCTTGCTTTGGACGGACTCAATGGAGGGGAGCGAGGAACCGGTGATGCGTTGGGCAATTTTCACCACCCTCTGCAATGCCTTCCGGTCGGAGACAGAGCAGTTGCCATACCATACTGTGATGCAGTTGGTAAGGATGCTCTCGATGGTGCAGCGGTAGAAGTTCACCAGGATCTGAGGAGACAGATGGACCTTCTTCAGATGCTTGTCTAAATCGAAGGTAGACACAAAAATGGAAGTTAGACACAAAATGCTGGAGCAACTCATCGGGACAGGCAGCATCTCTGGAGAGAAGGACTGGGTGGCGTTTCAAGTCGAGACCCTTCTTCAGACTGAGAGTCAGAGGCGTGGGAGACTAGTCATATGGAAGGGTAAGGGGTGAAAATAACAGGTCAACACAAACGATGTTCAAGGAAATGAAGATTGGTTCTTCATTGGTCTGAAGAAGGGTTTCGGCCCGAAACGTTGCCTATTTCCTTCGCTCCATAGATGCTGCTGCATCCACTGAGTTTCTCCAGCATTTTTATGTACCTTCGATTTTCCAGCATCTGCAGTTCCTTCTTAAACAAAAAGATTGGTTCATTGTTTGCTGTGGGGAAGGTGACAGCGAGGCATACTGATCTCTCAAACTTCAAATAAGCCCGGCATTCCCTCCTCTCAACATGCCTCCCCCACCCAAGTCGCCCCTGACCAACTCCCGTTTTCACCCAACTCCCGTTTCCTTTATTATTGTCATTTTTTTGCACACCTTTCATTCATTGTTCTTGATCTCTCCACATATAGAGGCGTATAAGATCATGAGAGGAATAGATCGGGTAGATGCACAGATTATTTTGCCCAGAGTAGGGGAATCGAGGACCAGAGGACACAGGTTCAAGGTGAAGGGGAAAAGATTTAATAGGAATCCGAGGGGTAACTTTTTCACACAGAGGGCGGTGGGTGAATGGAACAAGCCATACAGAGGAGGGAGCAGAGGCTGGGACTATCCCAACATCGAAGAAACAGTTAAAGCCCTGTCCCACGGTACGAGTTCATTCCAAGAGCTCGTCGCAGTTTGCCCTGATTCGAACTCGGAGATTTACGGTAATGGCCGCTCGTCGGTACTCGGGGCTCTCGTGGACATTTTTCAACATTCTGAAAAATCTTCACGAGTCTTCCCGTGCTTACCTGCCGTTAGCGAGTCTTCCCGAGTACCCGCCGTTAGCGCTAAGAGACGTCCCCGAGCTCCGACGTACCCGCTACGTTCATTCTCCGTGCTTACCACGAGTTTGATTTTTTTTTAAACTTGGGAGAGCTCTTGGAATGAACTCGTACCGTGGGACAGGGCTATTAGACAGGGACATGGGCAGGACAGGTTTGGAGGGATGTGGACCAAGCGCAGGCAAGTGGGACTAGTGTAGCTGGGACATTGTTGGACGGTGTGGGCAAGTTGGGCCGAAGGGCCTGTTTCTACGGTGTATCACTCTATGACTCTATGCCTCCATCATAGTCTATATCAGACCATATAAAGAATATTAAGGGTTTGGAACACGCCAGAGGCAGTGCTGAGGACAAAAAACGTTGTGATGTTCACTGTGCAAGTGCTGCAGTGACTGTAGAAGAGTTATTTGATTGATGTAGGGGGGGGGGGGCGGCGCATGCCTGAATTCACCTCTTATTTTTTTTCTTTTCCACCATTGTGTTGTGTGCGTCGCTCATGTTTTTGGACAGGCTCAGCGTTGCAGGGCTCTGGTTGGAATTATCCCCGTGACTGGTGAGTGAACATTTACACCGCGGCTGGTGAGTCGGTCCGCGCTCGAAAGCCGTTGGTTACTTCCAGTCGGGCTGCAGGGGGGGGGGGGGAGTGATGGGGGGGCAGAGAGGGAAGGGGGAGAGGTGGGGGTTGCAAGGAGGGTGGTGGAGGTCGCTTACGTTACCCCAGCATTCGCGATCTCAAAGCAAAATAGGTTAAGAAACTCGGACTGCGGCCTAGCCACTCCACGTCACTGGAGCTCATGGCTGGCTCAATAGGACCAAACACACTAGGTGCAGGAGTAGGCAATCAGCCCTTCGGAGCCTGCACCGCAATTCACTGGATCACGGTTCAATAGTACACAATAGGGCAGGGAGTAGATTTCGCCCATGATCATTAGCCGATTCCATAAGTCAGACTGCACCCGCTACGTCACACTTTGAGCATGCTGGTGCGCAATAGTTTCATACAGCATGTATGGCTGCAGGGAGAAGGCCTTGATGTTTCTGTGCAAGCCAGCAACGCCAATCAATTGACTGATCATGACCGATTCCATCAGATTGAATCAGGACCGAAACGTGGCTTCTGCCTTCTCCCTCATAGATGCTGCTGCGACTGAATTTCTCCAGAGCACTATTAGCTCTTTTGAGAAGTCATGCGGAGCACCGGCCTCCACCGCCCATGCCAGGATACGCCAGCAGTATCACACCTTCGGCTGTTTCTAAAAATGCAGTCCCCGTTCCGGAGACTTCTACAGACACTTACCCTGGGACTCTCCTGGACAGGAGTTTAGACCGGGCAACAGGCGACTGCTGCGTGAGCAACTCGCCGCCCAGGCCGGTGGCCCACTTCCACTCGTCCAGCTGCGGAGATGGCCTTTTAATGCCAAGGGGCCTGGAGGGTTTAGGAAGTGAGATAATGGGTGGATAGGTCGAGCGTACTGGGACGTTGGGAGATAACTGAAACCGAGGACCTGGGACAGGGAGGGACCAGGAACGGAGGCGGAGTTAGGATACAGGAGCTTCGGGGGACAGGGGCCCTGAACAGCCAACGTGCACACTTACACTCGACTTTTATTGTCCTGCTGCGAGTAGAGGGACATAGGGATTCCATCCTAGTGAGGCTATATGGGAGGATCTCGCACAAGAAAGGGATGATCACCTTGATCATGGCTGTCAATAAGCAGAACCCCCCGAATAGTCAACGGAATTAGAAGACAACTGTTGCAGGAGTCAGCCAGGGTGATTCAGTACCCTGCGCAGCTGGGGACGTTGTAATAACTGTTGAATCAGGATGTAGGGGGTGGCAACTCAATGTTCCAATACACAGCTGTACGGAGACCGGGGTGATGGGAGAGCATGAAGGGTTGCATTGTTGATGGAGGTGATCATGGCTGTATCAGAGGTGACATTAGGGATGGTTCTCCATCTGTATCAGGGAGGTTTCAGGAAGAAACCATTGTGGGGTATTCTTCCACGGGAATTAGAAGAACCAGGGAGATGCTGCCGCATGTCAAATAAAGTTGTTCTAGTCGGGATTTCTCAAATACACTTTATCATGGTTGGTGTGTACAGGAGGATCTTCTGAACAGAGAAGATGTAAGACTCATTCGTAAAATATATCATGCCTGGGAACAGCTTTTAATATCTAAAACGATTCAATAAGCATCTCTTCTCCGTACAAGGCCTTATGCACTTTTGGCCTTCATCAGTCAGAGTATTGAGTATAGAAGTTGGGAGGGCATGTGCTGTGTTGTAATAAGTACGTGTGAGGACCGAATTTCGCATGTTCTGGGTGCACCTTGCTATAGGAAATAGATGTTGTCAAGCTGGAAAGGGTTCAAGGGTAAGAGAAGGAAGATCTTCTGCAGGCTGTTTGCCAGGAATAGAGGGTGTGAGTACAGGGGGAGGTTGGACCAGGCTGGGGTATATTCCATGGCGCAGGAGGGATGAGGAGGGATGTATAGAGGTGGTATAGAAAATCATGAGAGGATAGATCGGGTAGTTGCACAGAGCTCTCGCACAGAGTGAGGGGGAATCGAAGAAGCCAGGAGGCAGAGGGTTTTACGTGAAGGGGGAAGAGTACGAGAGACTCGAGGGATTGCTCTTTCACCACAGACGGGTGGTGGGTGGGTATGGAACAATGCTGCCAGAGGAGGTAGTGAGGCTGGGGATCGTAACCCATGTTTAAGAAAGAAACAGGTGGACAGGTACCATGGAGGTTACGTGGGGGTTAGGACCAAGGCAGGCAATGTGGGACGAGTGTCAGTAGCTGGGACTTGTTAGGCCAGGTGTGGCAAGAGTGGGGCGGGAATGGCCTGTTTCCACGCTGTCTCACCTAGGAGAGGGATCGTGTGAACCACACAGAATCTCTTGCCCAGAGTAGGGGATCAAGGACCTAGCGGACAAACTGTGAGGTGATGAGGAGAAAGGTTTCTATAGGAATCTGAAGAGGGTAATGTTTCACTGCATGTGGTTTGGGTGGTCGGTGTATGGAACGAGCCTGATGGAGGAGGTAGTTGTGGTAGGTAGTAATGGAATGGAAACATAGAGGAAACATAGAAAATAGGTGCAGGAGAGAGGCACATCGGACCGACTTCGAGCCAGCACGGCCATTCATTTGTGATCATGGCTGTCATCCCCATCAATAACCCGTGCTCTGCCTTCTCACCATAATCCTTGACTACACTAAGCCCCGAGAGCCTTAACTTCTCTCTTAAATCCATCCAGTGACTGGGCCTCCACTTGACCTCTGGGCAGGGAATTCCACAAATTCACAAAACTCTCGGGAGTGAAAACGCTTTTTTTTATCACCTCAGTCTTAAAGGGCCTCAGCTAGCCTCAGTGTTAAATGGCCCCACCTCACTCAGTCTTAGGTCCTCATCATTCAGTTTCCCATCGCGCCGCAGTTTTTAAATGGCCTCCCTCACTTCAGGATTAAATGGCCTCACCTCACCTCAGTCTTAAATGGCCCTACCATAACATCGTAGTCTTAAATGGCCTAGGACACTCAGTCCTTAAATGGATCTCATCACTCAGTTTTAAAATGGCATTCCTCGACTCAGGTTTAGAAATGGCGCTCCCCTCACCTCAGTCTGAACTAAATGGCATCCCCACAAGCCCAATAGTTTCCGCAAATTCAAGAAAACATTAGGACAGGTTAATGGGATGAAAGGTTTGGAGGGATATGGGCCAAAAGGCAGCAGGTGGATCTGGTGTAGCTGGGAAATCCGGCCGTGTGTGCAAGGTGGGCCTAAGGGGCATGTTCCGCGAGATGTGTCACTCTAGGGGGGGGGAGGGGTATGTATAGAGTTCGGGAAACTGTCCCTGTTGGTTTCTGGTCGTCCGCCCTCCATTGTATGCTCATTGCAGGTTGACCGTTTGTGCCTTGTCCAGAGGTACACCGGGAGGTCAGGGCAGGGCGACGGAGGGGCCGCAGGAGCCTGGAGAGTCCCAAATGCCCATCGGCAGCCGGAATCGGGGAATGTTCTTCGCTGCACTGGAGAACTGGTGTTTCCGACACAGGGATGCGTCACGAACTCTTTGTCAGGAAGGTCTCCAGGTGGCAAAGCCTTAGCCCATCAGCGAGTTGGTGATGGGGCAGGTCACGGATCCAAATTCCCCCGGGGACTATTGGTTCCAGAAGGCGGCCGGCACTCCATAACCCCCCCCACCTTGCAGAAGGCAAAGAGTTTCCTCCGCTACAGCTCCTTCCTGAGTCGCAGATCGCACGGGCTCAATAGCTGAGGAGTGTGGCGGCGGTTGTTTGTGCAGTTCGTCGGCCAATCTTGCATCTTAACAGCTCTGGGAAAAAACAGGGATAACCATCCGGGAGGGAAAAAGATCTCACATTCAGGGAGTCCGAAGCCCTGAATCCCAGCAATTCTGCACTTCTGTGTGGGAGAAGGAACTGCAGAAGAAGATGCTGGTTTTAAACCTTTGGACCCAAAAATGCTGGGAGTAACTCGGCGCGGGCAGCAAGGCAGCTGTCTCATGGAGAGACGGAATCCTCGGTGCGACGTTTTGGGTCAAGGACCTTCTTCAGATGGTTAGGCCGAAGGAGAGAGGATGACAGGTCTAGGACACAAAAAGCTGGAGGAACGGATATGGGCGGTCGTTTCGGGTAAGAATCCAGTTCCTTGCCTCCTCCCCCATCCCCGACTGCTATTTTTACGAGCCTATCCTCTCTCTCGAAAGCATCCAGGAGAAACGGGCCCTCCATAGTCCTCTGAGGGCAGAGAATTCCACCGGGATTCACCACTCTCTCGTGAGAAAAAGCGTTTCCTCGTCGCCCAGATCGAACCAACATTGCATACCCCTTATTCGTTAACCTGTGTGGTCCCTGGTTCTGGGCTCCCCCAACCACAAGGCAATGTTCCTCGCTACTAGGTGTCGCAGAGCCGGCTTAGGGAAGGCAAGCAGTCATATCTCAAGTAAGGGAGGCGATTCGGGAATGCGCTAGCAAAGGAATAACGTCCCAGCATGGTTTAAACTATCCCTATAGCCAACGTGAAATCCGGGGGTGCAACATCCTCATAAGTCTTCTTGCACCCTTTCCAGTCATAGAGTGTGGAAACAGGCCCTTCGTGCCCAACTTGCCCACACCGACCAGCATGTCCCATCTACACTAGTCCCACCTGCCTGCGTTTTGGCCCATATCCCTCCAAACCTGTTCTATCCATGTACCTGTCTAAATGTTTCTTAAACCTCTCCCTGTTGTTCAGACCGTGTTATAGCAAAGGCGTTGTCAAGGGTGGAAAGGGTGAACGAGAAGATTTCCGAGGATTCCTGGCAAATCGTCGGGCGCGGCACCTTTCCAGCTTGGACCAACGTCCTTTTCTAGCGCATGGTGCCCAGAATGGACACGCTTCTCTGATCCGCACTGTTTAAGAAGAACTGCAGATGCGGAAAAAAAAAAAAAAAAAAAAAAAAAAAAAAAAAAAAAAAAAAAAAAAAAAAAAAAAAAAATCGAAACCCTCGCAGGGGCAAAGATGGGAGAGAAACTCAGCGGGGTGCAGCAGACATTCTCTGGAGAGAAGGAAATAGGTGACCGTTAGGGTCCATCAGTCGAAGGAGCTCCACCCGAAAAGTAGCCCTATTCCCCTTTCCAGGAGGCTGCCTCACCCGCTGAGTTTATCCTGGCATGAGGGAAAAAGATCAGTTAGAGGGGTTGCCCGAAACATGTTGGTTAAGGAGAGGATACTCATGGCATGTATGTCCAGAGGTGACATTAGGGCATGGGTTCATCCTAGTGAGGCTATATGGGAGGAGCTGAGGAACAAGAAAGGGATGATCACCTTGTTGGGGGTGTACTACAGACCCCCCGAATAGTCAACGGGAATTAGAAGAACAAATGTGCAGGGAGATTGCAGACAGCTGCAGGTCAAATAAAGTTGTTGTAGTCGGGGATTTCAACTTTCCCAATATACACTGGGAAAATCATAGCATGAAGGATTCAGATGGGGTGCAATTCCCCATCTGTTCAGGAGAGTTTTCTTAACCATTGGACCAAGCTGTAAGACTCTATGACTCTGTAAAATATATCAATGTGTCTGTGTACATCTTTTAATATCTATAAACCATTCAAGCCATCTCTTCTGTACAAGGCCTTAGGCACTTTGGCCTTCATCAGTCAGAGTATTGAGTATAGAAGTTGGGAGGTCATGTTGCTGTTGTATAAGACGTTGGTGAGACCGCATTTAGAATATTGTGTTCAGTTCTGGGCACCGTGTTATAGGAAATATATTGTCAAGCTGGAAAGGGTTCAGAGAAGATTTACGAAGATGTTGCCAGGACTAGAGGGTGTGAGCTACAGGGAGAGGTTGACCAGGCTGGGTCTCTATTCCATGGAGCGCAGGAGGATGAGGAGGGATCTTATAGAGGTGGATAAAATCATGAGAGGAATAGATCGGGTAGTTGCACAGAGTCTCTCGCCCAGAGTAGGGGAATCGAGGACCAGAGGGCATAGGTTTAAGGTGAAGGGGGAAAGATTTACTAGGAATCCGAGGGATTGCTCTTTCACACAGAGGGTGGTGGGTGTATGGAACAAGCTGCCAGAGGAGGTAGTTGAGGCTGGGACTATGCCATTGTTTAAGAAACAGTTAGACAGGTACATGGATAGTACATGGAGGGTTATGGACCAAGCGCAGGCAAGTGGGACGAGTGTAGTAGCTGGGACATTGTTAGGCCGGTGTGGACGAGTTGGGCCGAATGGCCTGTTTCCACGCTGTATCACTCTATGAGAGGAATAGATCGGGTGAACACACAGAATCTCTTGCCCAGAGTAGGGGATCAAGGACCAGAGGACAAAGGTTTGAGGTGAAGAGGAGAAAGGTTTAATAGGAATCTGAAGGCTAATGTTTTCACACAAAGGGTGGTCGGTGTATGGAACGAGCTGCTGGAGGAGGTAGTTGTGGTAGGTAGTCATGGAAACATAGAAACATAGAAAATAGGTGCAGGAGGAGGCCATCCGGCCCTTCGAGCCAGTACCGCAATTCATTGTGATCATGGCTGATCGTCCCCTATCAATAACCCGTGCCTACCTTCTCCCCATATCCCTTGACTCCACGAGCCCCTAGAGCTCTATCTAGCTCTCTCTTAAATCCATCCAGTGATTTGGCCTCCACTGCCCTCTGTGGCAGGGAATTCCACAAATTCACAACGTGAAAACGTTTTTTCTCTGGGTGAAAACGTTTTTTCTCACCTCAGTCTTAAATGGCCTCCCCTCACCTCAGTCTTAAATGGCCTCCCCTCACCTCAGTCTTAAATGGCCTCCCCTCAGCCTCAGTTTTAAATGGCCTCACCTCACCTCAGTCTTAAATGGCCTCCACTCACCTCAGTCTTGAATGGCCTCCCCACAGCCCCCATAGTTTCGCAACATTCAAGAAAACATTGGACAGGTGAAAGGTTTGGAGGGATATATGCCAAACGCAGGCAGGTGGGACTGGTGTAGCTGGGACATTGTTGGCCGGTGTGGGCAAGTTGGGCCTAGGGGCCTGTTTCCACGCTGTATCACTCTATGAGTCTGTATAGAGTTCGGGCCTGTCCGTGTTGGTTTCTCGTCGTCCGCCCTCCATGTTGTCTGCCGGCGGCCAAAGGTTGACCGTTGTGCCTTGTCCAGAGGTCACCGGGAGGTCAGGGCACGGGCGACGGAGGGCGCAGGAGCCTGGAAGTCCCAAGCACCATCGGCAGCCGGAATCCGGGAATGTTGTTGCTCCCTGAGAACTGGTGCCACCGACACAGGAAGCGTCGAACTCTGTCAGGAAGGTCAAGTGTGGCAAAGCCTTAGCCCACGGGGTCAGGGGCAGGTCACGGCTCCAAATCTCCTCCCGGGCCTATTGTTCCCGATAAGGCCGGCCACTCCATAACCCCCCCACCTTGCAGAAAGGCAAAGAGTTTCCTCAGCTACAGCTTGCTTCCTGACTCCACTCGCACGGGCAAATAGCTGAGAGTGGTGGCGTGTGTTTGTGCACCCGGCCAATCTTGCATCTTAACAGCTCTGGGAAAAAAACAGGATAACAATCACAGGAGGAAAAGATCTCACATTCAGGAGTCCGAAGCCCTGATCCCAGCAGATTCTTCCCTCTGTGTGGGAAGGACACTGCAGAGATCTATCTATCTCTTTAAAACCCACTGACTTGGCCCCCTTGTGCTGGACACAAAAAGTGCTGGGAGTAACTCGGTTCGGGGCAGGCACGGCAGCGATAGAGGCTGCTGTTCAACTGACTGACAAGGAGACGGGCGACCTGTGTTAGCACGTTTCTGCAGCCAGAGTTGGCAAGACTCTCAAACCTCCTGTCTCCTCAGACTGGTTTCATCAATCTCTGCCTTAAAGATTATCCACTGACTTGGCCCCATGTGGCAAAATTCGACAGAGAAGGAGTTTCGCCTGCAATTATTCTTCTTAAAAGAAGAGAAGAACTTAAGGTCAAGATGACATCACAGAAATGCCGCCTGGCCACGTTCCAGCCAAGTTACTCACGAATAGCTCAAGTTTGTTCCAACGACTCAACGCCCTCTTGAGGACTTATTAAGCTTAGTGTGTCGTTGTGGTGTCGCGGTCGGGGGTAATGGGAAAAGTCCTAAGTAGGAGATCCTTCGCTAGTCCTCCTCACTATCACCACCTGTCCGGAACATTTCACCCCGAACCTTCCTGCAAAAAACAGTCGGTATGTTTCGTTCTTCTCCGCATGTTTGACGTTAAGGTCACCCTCTCTGGTTGCTTAAAATAGGACGGTAGAGCGGGTGAGAGAGAGTTCCTGGTTGTAAGGACTCGGACGCTGGCGTCGAGGATGAAATTTTTTGCAAGGGGGGCGGAAGGAAAACTCGGGAGTAGAACCCCACCGATTATCCTCCCCGGGATTTGGTGGGTAACTTTTTCCGAGGAAGAGTGGGACAAAATGTGCTACTTTCCCGGGTTCAATAAACACTAGATCTCTCACGTTAGGCGCAGGGATTCAAGACTTCGGGAATGTCCTTCGAATGCCCGCAGGATAGTCAAGATGTGTCATCCGGCTCGTCAGTCAGCCAGTGCTGAAAGCGGGGCTCACCAAATCCCTTTCTGATCGCATGCCTGCTGTAAAAAAAATGCATTAAGACGAGAACCCGAGGAAGGAGAGAACCGTGGGAAATTGGGTTAAATTGGGTTTGTCCAATACGGACCATAACGCGCCTTGTCCCGTATTTGACCGCCTGTACAATACTCAGAATCAGATACGAGGGGCTTCTATCTGCACTCCGTCGGAGCGCCGCGCTCCGCCCCGCCTTTTGGACCTTCGCTTACCGACACCACCACCACCCCCCCTCCCTCCTTCTCATGGCCGATCATCGGTTCGTGAGTTGGACGGGGCGCCGGACTTTGCGTGTCACGCCACGCGGTCCCCGGGCCAAAACTCCTCAGCTGGCCCCGCCGGCTGGGCTTTGTGTGCAGTCCAGCACCCGGGGCCAACTCATCATTCACCCAGCCACGGCCCAGTTGGTCAACAAATTGCCATGGGGAATTTGTCCCATATTTTGACCTTTTCTCCCTCATTTGGGAGTGAGAACCCTAGTGGCAACCCTACTTCGACCCAACATGCCTACAGCGACCAACATGCCCCATCTACATTAGTCCCACCTGCCTGCATCTCCCTCTAAACATGTCCTAGGCATGTGCCTGTTCAAATGTTTCTTTAATGTTGCGATAGTCCCAGCCTCAACTGCCACCTCTGGCAGCTCGTTCCATACACCCACCACCCTCTGTGAAAAAAGTTACCCCTCATGTTCGTATTAAATCTTTATCACCTCACATTTTCGCCAGAGACAGCTGCCTAAACAGCTGAGTTACTCCAGCATTTGTGTCTATCTTCAGTATAAACCAGCATCTGCAGTTCCTTCCTTTCTTTCCTGAGTTTGCGTTTGAGTTCAGTTTATTGTCACGTGTACCGAGGTACAGTGAAAAGCTTTTTGTTGCGTGCTAACCAGTCAGCGGAAAGACAATACATGATTACAATCGGGACGTCCACAGTGTGCAGATACAGGATAAAGGGAATAACATGAATAACTTTTTTTGAAAGGTAAAGCCAGCATAGTCTGATCAAAGATAGTCCGCGGGTCACCAATGAGGGAGATTGTAATTCAGAAGGTAGACAAAAATGCTGGAGAAACTCAGTGGGTGAGGCAACATCTATTGAGTGATGGAAATAGGCAACGTTTCAGGTTGAAAACCTTCCTCAGCTCCATAGATGCTGCCTCACCCGCTGAGTTTCTCCAGCATTTTTTGACCACCTTCGATTTTCCAGCTTCTGCAGTTCCTTCTTAAACAGCACCATTAGTTCAGCACCGCTCTCTGGTTGTTGGTAGGATGGTTCAGTTCCCTGATAACAGCTGGGAAGAAACTGCCCCTGAATCTGGAGGTGTGTGCGTTTCACACTTCTGTACCTCTTGCCCGATGGGAGACGGGAGAAGAGGGAGTGGCCGGGGTGAGACTGGTCCTTGATGATGCTGCTGGCCTTGCCGGGGCAGCGTGAGGTGTAGATGGAGTCGATGGAAGGGAGGTTGGATTGTGCGATGGTCTGGGCTGCGTCCACAATTCTCTGCAACGTCTTGTGGGTCTTGGATGGCGCTGTTCCCAAACCGTGTTGTGATGTATCCCAATGAAAACTTCCTTGCTCAGCCTCCCTGTTGAGATGAATATCTTATCCCTTGCCCATTGTCCTAGAAACATAGAAAATAGGTGCAGGAGGAGGCCATTCGTCCCTTCGAGCCTGCACCGCTAGGTTGCAAATGATCAGTCGCTGTCACCTCACAGGCTAGTCTGGACTTTGAACTAATGATATTCAATCAGATAGCTGTGAGTTATTCATAGAAACCAACTCAGTATCCCGTATCCTGTACCTGCCTCTCTCCATACCCCCTGATCCCCTTAGCCACAAGGGCCACATCTAACTGCCTCTTAAATATAGCCAATGAACTGGCCTCAACTACCCTCTGTGGCTTCTTGTTCCAGAGATTCACCACTCTCTGTGTGAAAAAAGTTCTTCTCATCTCGGTTTTAAAGGATTTCCCCCTTATCCTTAAGCTGTGACCCCTTGTCCTGGACTTCCCTAACATCGGGAACAATCTTCCTGCATCTAGCCTGTCCAACCCCTTAAGAATTTTGTAAGTTTCTGTAAGATCCCCTCTCAATCTCCTAAATTCTAGAGAGTATAAACCAAGTCTATCCAGTCTTTCTTTATAAGACAGTCCTGACATCCCAGGAATCAGTCTGGTGAACCGTCTCTGCACTCCCTCTATGGCAATAATGTCCTTCCTCAGATTTGGAGACCAAAACTGTACGCAATACTCCAGGTGTGGTCTCACCAAGACCCTGTACAACTGCAGTAGAACCTCCCTGCTCCTATGCTCAAATCCTTTTGCAATGAAAGCTAACATACCATTCGCTTTCTTTACCGCCTGTTGCACCTGCATGCCTACCTTCAATGACTGGTGTACCATGACACCCAGGTCTCACTGCATCTCCCCCTTTTCCAATCGGCCACCATTTAGATAAAAGTCTGCCCTGCCAGACTCCCAAGACGTTAAGAGACTGAAAGTTCAGAGATCGCTGGGTGCTTTAGGACCTGAAGTTGACAAGCAGCTTATTGGGGAGGTGGACTGCATTAAGGGACATTTCCTGAGGTGATCAGTCTAGGATGAGCTGCTGGCCAAAGGTTTCTTTTACTCTCTAATGGCCATAGTCGTCGACTGACCTAATCTCCCGGTGACTCAGCACTTCAACTCCCCCTCCCATTCCCTATTGTGTGCAGTTTTGGTCCCCTAATTTGAGGAAGGACATTCATGCTATTGAGGGAGTGCAGCGTAGGTTTACAAGGTTAATTCCCGGGATGGCGGGACTGTCAAATGGCGAGAGAATGGAGCAGCTGGGCTTGTACACTCTGGGGTTTAGAAGGATGAGAGGATATCTCATTGAAACATATAAAATTGTTAAGTGTTTGGACACGCCAGAGGCAGGAAACATGTTCCCGATGTTGGGCGAGTCCAGAACCAGGGGCCACAGTTTACTCCTTAAAGCCATTTAGAACGGAGACGAGGAAACACTTTTTCTCACAGAGAGTGGTGAGTCTGTGGAATTCTCTGCCTCAGAGGGCGGTGGAGGCGGGTTCTCTGGATCAGCGGAGTCAGGGGATATGGGGAGAAGGCAGGAACGGGGTACTGATGGAGGATGATCAGCCATGATCACATTGAATGGCGGTGCTGGCTCGAAGGACCGAATGGCCTACTCCTGCACATATTGTCTATTGTCTATTGAATTCGACCTTTCTGTCCTGGGCCTCCTCCATGGCCAGAGTGAGTCCCACTGCAAATTGGAGGAGCAGCACCTCATATTTCGCTTGGGTAGTTTACACCACAGCGGTATGAACATTGACTTCTCCAATTTCAGGTAGTCCCTGCTTTCTCCATCTTTCCCCTCCCCTTTCCAGCTGTCCCACAGCCCACTGTATCCGCCTCTTCCTTTCTTCTTCCCGCCACCACCACATCAGTCTTAAGAAGGGCCTCGACCCGAAACGTCACCTATTCCTTCGCTCCATAGATGCTGCCTCACCCGCTGAGTTTCTCCAGCATTTTTGTCTACCTTCCAGCATCTGCAGTTCTTTCTTAAACACTCTGAGTTACTCGAACATTTTGTGTCTATCTTCTAGTTTATAAGGTCTATGAGGGGAAATAGGCCATTCGGCCCTTGAAGTCTACTCTGCCATTCAATCGTGGCTGATCAATCTTTCCCTCTCAACCCTATTCTCCTGCTTTTGCTCCATACCCCCGACACGCATACTAATCAAGAATCTGTCATTCCACTAGTGGGAGAGTCTCGGACTAGAGGTCACAGCCTCAGGATTAAAGGAGGTTCTTTTCGGAAGGAGATGAGGAGAAATGTCTTTAGTCAGAGGGTGGTGAATCTACGGAATTCTTTGCCACAGAAGGCTGTGGAGGCCAAGTCAGTGGATATTTTTAAGGCAGCGATGGATAGATTTTTGATTAGTATGGGTGTCAGAGGTTGTGGGGAGAGGGCAGGACAATAGGGTGAGGGGGGAGAGATAGATCAGCCATGATTGAATGACGGAGTAGACTTGATGGGCCGAATGGTCTAAATCTGCTCCTAACACTCATGAGTGGTGAATCTGTGGAATTCTCTGCCACAGAAAGTAGTTGAGGCCATTTCATTGGCTATATTTAAGAGGGAGTTAGATGTGGCCCTTGTGGCTAAAGGGATCAGGGGGTATGGAGAGAAGGCAGGTATGGGATACTGAGTTGGATGATCAGCCATGATCAAATTGAATGGCGGTGCAGGCTCGAAGGGCCGAGTGGCCCACTCCTGCACCTATTTTCTATGTTTCTATGATCTTAATTGCAACTATGGAGCAACAGTGTTAAAGGAATGTATGTTTAATGGGGTGTCAGTTCAGTTTATTGTCACGTGTACCGAGGTATAGTGAGACACATTTTGGTTACGCCTTGTCTCGAATGATTTTGTGCTTTCATCATGGTTGGATCTGGACTTATAGAGGTGTACAAAATCATGAGAGGAATAGATTGGGTAGACACATAGGGTCTCTTGCCCAGAGAACCAGAGGGCATAGGTTAAAGGGAGGGGGGGGGAAATTAATAGGAACCTGAGTGGTAACGTTTTTACACAAATGGTGGTGGGTGTATGGAACGGGCTGCCGGAGGAGGTAGTTGAGGCTGGGACTATCGTGAAGTTTAAGAGACATTTCAACAGGAACATGGATAGGACAGGTTTAGAGCAGTGGTTCTTAACTCGGGGGTCGGGACCCCCAAGGGGTGTCGTTTGGGGTTTTACCTGAGACATGAAGGGGTCATAAATAACATATCAATTTGTTGAGCCCATTTTTGGGAACCTAACAAAGGTACATACCACATACAGTGTTTTGTTCGCGTATGTGCATACGTATGCCAAAAAGGTTAAGAACCACTGATTTAGACGGATATGGGACAAGCGCAGGCAGGTGGGACTAGTGTAGCTGGGACATGTTGTTCGGGGTGGGCAAGTTGGGCCGAAGGGCCTGTTTCAATAGACAATAGACAATAGGTGCAGGAGTAGGCCATTTGGCCCTTCGAGCCAGCACCGCCATTCAATGTGATCATGGCTGATCATCCCCAATCAGTACCCCGTTCCTGCCTTCTCCCCATATCTCCTAACTCCACTATTTTTAAGAGCCCTATCTAGCTCTCTCTTGAAAGCATCCAGAGAACCTGCCTCCACCGCCCTCTGAGGCCGAGAATTCCACAGACTCACCACTCTCTGTGAGAAAAAGTGTTTCCTCGTCTCCGTTCTAAATGGCTTACTCCTTATTCTTAAACTGTGGCCCCTGGTTCTAGACTCCCCCAACATCGGGAAAATGGTTCCTGCCTCTAGCGTGTCCAAGCCCTTAACAATCTTATATGTTTCAATGAGACACCCTCTCATCCTTCTAAACTCCAGAGTGTACAAGCCCAGCTGCTCCATTCTCTTAGCATATGACAGTCCCGCCATCCCGGGAATTAACCTTGTTGCTTGTATTAACCTTGTAACTACGCTGCACTACCTCAATAGCAAGAATGTCCTTCCTCAAATTAGGTGTCCTTCCTCAACATAGAAACATAGAAATTAGGTGCAGGAGTAGGCCATTTGGCCCTTCGAGCCTGCACCGCCATTCGATACGATCATGGCTGATCATCCAACTCAGTATCCCGTCCCTGCCTTCTCTCCATACTCCATTCTCAAATTAGGTGTCCTTCTTCAAATTCGGTTTCCACAGTTTCCACACCGTATATCACTCTATAGGAAGTAAAAATAGGCAGATGGAGGCAGAGCTGGTGTCGGCATCCATGGTCGGCACAGACATTTTGGGCCGAAGGGCCTCTTTCTGTTCCCTGTTCGTTGTGACGGGCAGTACATGCTGCTCTTGGCCGCAACACTCACATAATGGGACTGAATAAAGATTCCACGCCGGAGGTTGCCAATGTCCGGACTGGGATTCTCACCAGGAGCAAGCAGCGAGCTCCACCGGTACAGACCAACGAGAGCTAGTGTTCAAATAACAGGGAAATGGCCCCCGACGCGGCTGATTTAAGGAATCCTTGACTTGTGCTGAAGGGTTTATTGACGAAGGGGAAGGCAAGTCAGGAATATGAAGGCACAGTAATGAGCACAAGAGAGGAAAGCCAGACTGTGCTCTCGCTCTGCCAAATGGCAGCCACCACTGAAGCAGAAAGGATAAATGGGTCAGAGGCGAGAAACCGGGCCAATAAAACACAGAACAATATGTGGGAAGGAACTGCAGATGCCGGTTTAAACCGGAGACCAACACATAAAAAGCTGGAGGCACTCAGCCGGGGCAGGCGGCATCTCCGGTGAGAAGGAATGGGTGACGTTTCGGGTCGAGACGTTTCCTTCTTCGGGCCGACAATAGACAATAGACAATAGGTGCAGGAGTAGGCCATTCGGCCCTTCGAGCCAGCACCGCCATCAGGGGATATGCATAGATAAGCAAGTTTGGGGGCCCAAAAACAGGGCAAAGGGAATGGAGGTCAAGGATAAACAAAGCACACAGACACGGAGACAGTAGAATTGGTCGGAGAACCAGGAAGGGCTGTTGGTTGGGTGAGAATGAGAAGCTGGTGCCACTTGGGTGGGGGAGGGATGGAGCGAGAGGGGCAATAGATAATAGACAATAGGTGCAGGAGGAGGCCATTCGGCCCTTCGAGCCTGCACCGCCATTCAATGTGATCGTGGCTGATCATCCACAATCAGTACCCCGTTCCTGTCTTCTCCCCATATCCCCTGGATGCCAGGGGTTAGTTGAAGTTAGAGAAATCAATATTCGTACCACTGGGCTGACAAAAGTCTCGGCCCAAAACGTCGCCCGTTCCTTCTCTCCAGAGAGGCTCCCTGCCCCGCTGAGTTACTCCAGCGTTTTGTATCTATCTTCAATGTTCAAAGGTTCAAAGGTTCTAAGGTTCAATGGTTATTTTATTGGTCACATACACCTAGATGTAGTGAAATGCTTCTTGCCAATGCAGCACATAAAGAAAGAATACAGACATAACAGTAATAAAGAAATTTAAACATAAAAACATCCCCCCACAATGGTTCCCATTATGAGGGAAAGCACAATGTCCAGTCCCCATGCCATGTCCACCCATAGGCGGGCCTATTGAGGCCTCCACAGCTGCCTTTACGGAGGCCCGATGTTTCAGGCCGTTCTCGCCGGGCGATGGTGCTCCGGCGTCGGGAGAATCCTCTCAGCGGCTTGGGAAATCTGGAACGGCCGCTTCCCTTACCGTGGCTTCCGAAGCCAACAAGGCCACGCCGGATGGAGCTTCACCACTGGCGATTTCGGCGAGAGATTCCAGGATCACGATGAAAAGTTCAGCACCGCCGCCGCCCGCTCCACAGACCCGCAGCTCCGCGATGTTTCATCGGCGGTCTTCAGCTCATCGGAGGAGCTCCAGCGCGGCGACCCAGGCAAGGCATCGCCCGCTCCGCAATAGCGCTCCAGCGCTGTGCCGCCGCCGCCGAAGTACTGGGCAGTCCCCTCAGGAAACGCCGCTCCAGGCCCGCTGGTAGGCCGCGAGGACGGGTCGAAAGTCAGTGCAGCCCAGAGAAAAGCTACCTCTCCGACCAGGTAGGGACCCTGAAAAGTAGTTTCCCCCTTCCTCTCCCCCACCCCACACATAAAAAAAGACTAGAGCTCCAGATAAAACACTTTAACTCACTAAAAATTAAAAAATAGAGGCGAAACCTGCATCTGCAGTTCCTTCCTACAAAGAACAATGCAGAACAGGAACAAATCCTTTGGCCCACAATATCTGTGCCGCATGTGATGCCAAGCTAAGCTAATTTCCTCTGCCTGCGCATATATAGGAATGATGCTGTGAGATAGAAAGGGTGCAGAGAGCATTGACCAGGATGTTGCCAGGACCTCGAGGCTCTGAACTACAGGGAGAGGTTGGGCCAGGCTGGGATTGGAGCGCAGGAGGTTGAGGGTCGATCTTACAGAGGTGTAAAAGATCATGAGAGGAATAGATCGGGTAGACGCTCAAAGAGTCTCTTGCGCTGTGTAGGCGAATCGCGGACCAGAGGACATAGGTCGAAGGTGAATGTCCTTTCAGACTTAAAGGACGTCCTTTTAGGAAGGAGATGAGGAGAAATGTCTTTTGTCAGATGGTGAATCTGTGGAATTCTTTGGCACAGAAGGGTGTAGAAGTTGTCAGTGGAGAGAAAGATAGATTCTTGTTTAATGCAGGTGTTCGAGGTGCTGGTGAGAAGGCAGGAGAATGGGGTTAGGAGGGAGAGATAGATCAGCCATGATTGAATGGCGGAGTAGACTTTGTAGGTTAATCGGCTTGGTGTGTGTGTAAATTGTCCCTGGTGTGTGTAGGATAGTGTCTGTTTGATGATCGCTGGTCGGCATGGACTCGGTGGGACGTAGGGCCTGTTTAGATGCTGCATCTCTAAACTATAACTAATCGAAAACTAACGCTATCCTACACACACTAGGGATAGTTTAAGTTTATTCCAAGCCGATTAACCTACAAACCTGCATGTCTTTGAAGTGTGGTAGTTTAGTTTAGTTTAGATACAGCGGGGAAACAGGCCTTTCGGCCTACCGGGTCCGTGCCGACCAGCGATCCCCGCACACTAACACTATCCTACACCCACTAGGGACAATTTTTACATTTCCAAAGCCTATTAACCTGCAAACCTGTACGTCTTTGGAGTGCAGGAGGAGACCGAAGATCTCGGAGAAAGCCCGCTAGGTCACGGGGAGAACGTGCAAACTCCGTACAGGCAGCACCCGTGGTCGGGATCGAACCCGGGTGGCTGGCGCTGTGAGCGCGCTGCAAGCCGGCAACTCTACCGCTGCGCCACCGTGACCCGCCCAAACCGGAGGGCAAGGAAACTGCCAGGAAAACGGAGATAGATCCTCGATGAAGCCCACGCGGTCACGGGGAGAACGTACAAACTCCGTGCCGGCAAGCACGTGCGGCCAGGATCTATCCCAGCTCTCTGGCGCGGGGCAAGGCAGCAACTCTACCGCTAGCACTGCGTTCAGGTCTCCTCTCAGCCTTCGAAGGCACAGAGAAAAAAATGTACAGGGCTCGATGACAGGTTATGGAAATTGGAGTGTAACTAAGATTGGACTTTCCCACAAGGGAACACAGGAACGAAGACCAGTATCATACGCACAAAGAATTATTAGCAAAATCACGCAGGAGGTGATCCTTGCACAAGGCTCGCTGCCAGTAAACTTTCATCCCAGACTGGAAACATCATTATTCCGCCGTGCAAGAAAATTCCCAGTGGTATGAATATTGATTTCCCAAACTTCAACTAGCCCCGGCATTCCCTCTCTCCGTCCCTCCTCCACCCAAGTCCCACCAGCTTCTTGTTCTCACCCAACAAACAGCCCTTCCCAGTTCTCAATGTTCTTGGTATTGAGGGAGTGCAGCGTTGGTTTACAAGGTTAATTCCCGGGATGGCGGGACTGTCATATGCTGAGAGAATGGAGTGGCTGGGCTTGTACACTCTGGAGTTTAGAAGGCTGAGAGAGGATGCTATTGAAGCGTATTAAGGGATTGGACACACCAGAGGCAGGAAACATGTACCCGATGTGGGGGGAGTTCAGAACCAGGGGCCACAGTTTAAGAATAAGGGGTGAGCCATTTAGAACGGAGATGAGGAAACACTTTTTCTCACAGAGAGTGGTGAGTCTGTGGAATTCTCTGCCTTGGAGGGTGGTGGAGCTAGATAGGGCCCTTGAAAATAGTGGAGTCTATGGGGAGAAGGGGCAGGAACGGGGTACTGATTGTGGATGATCAGCCATGATCACATTGAATGGCGTTGCTGGCTCGAAGGGCCGAATGGCCTCCTCCTGCACCTATTGTCTATTGTCTATTGCGTGTGGATGGGGCGTGCGACCGAGAGCGGGGGCGACGGGGCGTGGGGGATGGGGGGGACGGGGGATGAGTGGCGAGTGTCGGAGCACCTTGTTTATAACGCCAGCATTGCGGCTTGCTGAGGTGTGCCAACTGCCCTGCAATGCTGTTATATTTCGCCCCCCATCCACCTTCCCTTGAAGTGCGGTGTTAAACAGAGGTCTCACCTTTCCCTGACCCGCTGGAGTTCATATTTTGTTGTGCTTGCCCTGCGCTTGCTCCCGGAATAGTGTCGGAGCGAACTGTAAACACATTTAATGTGCTCGAGATAGGATGAGATGATATGGGCCCCGATCACTCCAGCGATCTCTCGCCGGTTCCGTTGCTTATTGTGTTTTTATTTGTTGTGAACCCGGCTGGGAGATTCGTGACAATGGCCCTCTGTGAGTTAACTCCTCGCTTGCTGGCTCGCTGTGAATACCCTCCAAAAATCAGAAAATATGAAAGTAGGCATGCAGTAACAGCAGGCAGTGAAGAAGCGAATAGCATGTTGGCCTTCATAACAAGAGGAATCAAATATAGGAGCAAAGAGGTCCTTCTGCAGTTGTACAGGGCCCTAGTGAGACCACACCTGGAGTATTGTGTGCAGTTTTGGTCCCCTAATTTGAGGAAGGGCATTCTTGCTATTGAGGGAGTGCAGCGTAGGTTTACAAGGTTAATTCCCGGGATGGCGGGACTGTCATATGCTGAGAGAATGGAGCAGCTTGGCTTGTACACTCTGGAGTTTAGAAGGATGAGAGGATATCTTATTGAAACATATACAATTGTTAAGGGCTAGGACACGCTAGAGGCAGGAAACATGTTCCCGATGTTGGGGGAGTCCAGAACCAGGGGCCACAGTTTAAGAATAAAGGGTAAGCCATTTAGAACAGATACGAGGAAACACTTTTTCTCACAGAGAGTTGTGAGTGTGTGGAATTCTCTGCCTCAGAGGGCGGTGGAGGCAGGTTCTCTGGATGCTCTCAAGAGAGCTAGAAAGGGCTCTTAAAAATAGCGGAGTCAGGGAATATGGGGAGAAGGCAGGAACGGGGTACTGATTGGGGATGATCAGCCATGATCACATTGAATGGCGGTGCTGGCTCGAAGGGCCAAATGGCCTGCTCCTGCACTTATTGTCTATTGTCTATTGTCTAAAATCGAACCGGGAAAGCTCAGGAGAGTTACCAGTGTTACGCGGAGCGCGCTGCCAGGGGTGGTGGTGTAGGCAAGTCAAGTCAAGTCAAGTCAACTTATTTGTCACATACACATACAAGATATGCAGTGAAATGAAAGTGGCAATGCCTGCGGGATTGTGCAAAACAACAGAACAACAGAACAGAACCACTATTTACGTTTAAAAAGAAGACACAACAGTAAATTAGTAGGTAGACAAAAATGCTGGGGAAACTCAGCGGGTGCGGCAGCATTAATGGAGCGAAGGAAATAGGCAAAGTTTCGGGCCGAAACCCTTCTTCAGTAAATTAGTCCCTGGTGAGATCAGAGTTGACCGTCCTGATGGCCTGTGGGGAGAAACTCCGTTTGATCCTCTCTGTTTTCGCAACGTGACAGCGGAGGCGCTTGCCTGACCGTAGCGGCTGGAACAGTCCGTTGCTGGGGTGGTAGGGGTCCCCCATAATGTTGCTGGCTCTGGATCTGCAACTCCTGGTGTATAGGTGAATTCAATCGTATTCAGGGCAGTTACGATTAATTCAATAGAATACTTTATTGTTACATGTGACAAGTCACAGTGAAATTCTTTGCTTGCGTACCCAACGTATGCGAACGTATCTTAAGGGACAGAAGTTTAGGGGTAACATGAGGGGGAACTTCTTTACTCAGAGAGTGGTGGCGGTGTGGAATGAGCTTCCAGTGGAAGTGGTGGAGGCAGGTTCGTTGGTATTATTTAAAAATAAATTGGATAGGCATATGGATGAGAAGGGAATGGAGGGTTATGGTATGAGTGCAGGCAGGTGGGACTAAGGGAAAAAAAACGTTGTTCGTCACGGGCATGTAGGGCCGAGATGGCCTGTTTCCGTGCTGTAATTGTTATATGGTTATATGGAATAGTTGCTGCTAAAGGGCGCTGACAATTTTACAGATCCTCCCCTCCCCCCCTCCTCCACACCAGGTCCCCATTGTTTAGTTTAGTTTCGAGATACAGCGTGGTAACAGGCCCTTCGGCCCACCGGGTCCGCGCCGACCAGCGATCACCGCACGTTAACACCATCCTACACCCACTAGGGACAATTTTTACATTTGCCAAGCCAATTAACCTACAAAACCTGCACTGTGTGGGAGGAAACTGAAGATCTTGGGGAAAACTCACGCAGGTCACGGGGAGAACGTGCAAACTCCGTACAGTGGGGATCGAACACCGGGTCTCCGGTGCTGTGAGGCAGCGACTCTACCGCTGCACCACCGTGCCGACCACACTGTTACTCCAGCACTTTGTGTCCATCTGAGAAACATGTAAAATTATAAAAGGATTGGACAAGCTAGATGCAGGAAAAATGTTCCCAGATGTTGGGCGAGTCCAGAACCAGGGTCAGGACCAGATCATGTCCATCTAGCCTTGATCACAATGAATGGCGGTGCTGGCTCGAAGGGCCGAATAGCCTCCTCCTGCACCTATTGTCTATGTAACAGTTTAACTTGGCACCGTGTTTGGCTCTGTGAGCCCGAAGGCCCTGATCCTGCGCTTCACGATTCCTCTCCTTGTTCTGTGTTTAATTGACGTACGCACTGACAATGGCAGAGTGGAATTCTTATCTCCAGCAGATTAACAGACCCATAATACCACAGATAGTACTCAACAAACAAAACAAGTTCAGTGGTAACAGAAGTAAGGGACAGAAGTTTAGGGGTAATATGAGGGGGAACTTCTTTACGCAGAGAGTGGTAGCGGTGTGGAATGAGCTCCCAGTGGAAGTGGTGGAGGCAGGTTCATTGGTATCATTTAAAAATAAATTGGATAGGCATATGGATGAGAAGGGAATGGAGGGTTATGGTACGAGTGCAGGCAGGTGGGACTAAGGGGAAAAAAATTTGTTCGGCATGGACTTGTAGGGCCGAGATGGCCTGTTTCCGTGCTGTAATTGTTATATGGTTATATGGTTATATGGTAACCACCCTTCGAGGTGCTGAGCTGCAGGGAGAGGTTGAGCAGGCTGGGACTTTATTCTTTGTAGCGCAGGAGCGTGAGGGGTGATCCTATAGAGGTGCACAAAATCATGAGAGGAAAAGTAGAGAGTGTTTTCCAGACAAAGGGAATGAAACATACAAACATAGACAATAGGTGCAGGAGGAGGCCATTCGGCCCTTCGAGCCAGCACCGCCATTCATTGTGATCATGGCTGATCGTCCCCAATCAATAACCCGTGCCTGCCTTCTCCCCATATCCCTTGACTCCACCAGCCCCTAGAGTTCTATCTAACTCTCTCTTAAATCCATCCAGTGACTTGGCCTCCACTGCCCTCTGTGGCAGGGAATTCCACAAATTCACAACTCTCTGGGTGAAAAAGTTTTTTCTCACCTCAGTCTTAAATGGCCTCCCCTTTATTCTAAGACTGTGGCCCCTGGTTCTGGACTCGCCCAACATTGGGAACATTTTTCCTGCGTCCTGCAGCTTTTATAATTTTATATGTCTCTATAAGATTCCCCCCCATCCTTCTAAACTCCAGTGAATACAAGCCTAGTCTTTTCAATCTTTCCTCATATGACAGTCCCGCCATCCCAGGGATCAATCTCGTGAACCTACGCTGCACTGCCTCAATCACAAGGATGCCCTTCCTCAAATTAGGAGACCAAAACTATACGCAATACTCCAGATGTGGTCTCACCAGAGCCCTATACAACTGCAACGAAGTACCAAAGGACATAAGTTAATGGCGAGAGGGGAAAGATTTAATCGAAATCCCAGAGGCAACTTTTCCAGTGCAAACAAGGCACTGCAGATGCTGGTTTATGAACAAAAGGACACAAAATGCTGGGATAACTCAGCAGGTCAGGCAGCATCTTTGGAGAACGTGGATCGTTGACGTTTCGGGTCGAAACTCTTCTTCAGAACTTTTCACTCAAGATGGGGATACGGAATAAGCTGATAGAGGATGCAGTGGAGGCAGGCATTATAACAACCTGCAATTAATACTTCCACAGGTGCATGGATAGGATGTATAGAGGTATGTAGGGCCAAACATGGGCAATTAGGACTAGCTGAGAGGGGACGTCTTGGTCAGCATGGATGAAGTGGGCAGAAGGGCCTGCCACTGCGCTGCATGTTATCCACTTTGGTAGCAAAAACAGGAAGGCAGATTACTATCCAAATGGCGTCAAGTTGGGAAAAGGGGAAGTACAACAGGATCTGGGGGTCCATGTTCAATGAAAGTAAGCATGCAGGTACAGCAGGCAGTGAAGAAAGTGAACGGCATGTTGGCCTTTATAACACGAGGAATCGAATATAGGAGCAAAGAGGTCCTTCTGCAGTTGTACAGGGCCCTAGTGAGACCACACCTGGAGTATTGTGTGCAGTTTTGGCCCCCTAATTTGAGGAAGGACATTCTTGCTATTGAGGGAGTGCAGCGTAGGTTTACAAGGTTAATTCCCGGGATGCCGGGATTGTCATATGTTGAGAGAATGGAGCGGCTGGGCTTGTATCCCGAGAAAGCATCCAGAGAACCTGCCTCCACCACCCTCTGAGGCAGAGAATTCCACAGACTCACCACTCTCTGTGAGAAAAAGTATTTCCTCGTCTCCGTTCTAAATGGCTTACCCCTTATTCTTAAACTGTGTGGCCCCTGGTTCTGGACTCCCCCAACATCGGGAACATGTTTCCTGCCTCCAGCGTGTCCAAGCCCTTAACAATCTTATATGTTTCAATGAGGTGACCTCTCATCCTTCTTAACTCCAGAGTGTACAAGCCCAGCCGCTCCATTCTCTCAGCATATGACAGTCCCGCCATCCCGGGAATTTCCTGCCTGTATTTTGTATGTTTCTATGTTGCTGTGTTTCTACATTGAACTATCTGGCTCTTGCTTGTGTAGTTAACTGTTGAACGCTGTGTTTACAGACCTGTTACTCTGCTGCAAGCAATCAGTTCAGTTTTTCATTTGGTGCGGCCTCAGTCAGCCCCGCACTAATGACTGGACTGTTTATGAGCGAGCCTGGGTTTTTTTTTGTGCAAGACCTTGTTTGCCTTGGCACGTTGCGCCCGGCTTGTCCTGGGCCTGACCTAACATGGAACTTCTCCCCCAGCGGCTAACTCCAGCCTATCTCCGACTGATCGCTATCGCAGCGGCACCTACACACTGCTTATCACGGCCAAGAGTTTCTGGAGAGCTGAGAGAAACATCCGCACAGTCACACAGAGACATTCGGCCCATCGCACCCATTCCGTCATAGACTGATACGGTGTGGAAACAAGCCCTTCGGCCCAACCTGCCCATATCGGCCAACATATCCCAGCTGCACAGAGAAACATAGAAAATAAGTGCACGAGTAGGCCATTCGGCCCAACTTGCCCACACCGACC
Organism: Leucoraja erinaceus; assembly: GCF_028641065.1. NCBI lineage: Eukaryota > Metazoa > Chordata > Chondrichthyes > Rajiformes > Rajidae > Leucoraja > Leucoraja erinaceus. The sequence goes on from NC_073424.1 coordinate 1,043,812, forward strand.
AAGATTGTTAAGGGCTTGGACACGCTAGAGGCAGGAAACATGTTCCCGATGTTGGGGGAGTCCAGAACCAGGGGCCACAGTTTAAGAATAAGGAGTAAGCCATTTGGAATGGAGACGAGGAAACACTTTTTCTCACAGAGAGTGGTGAGTCTGTGGAATTCTCTGCCTCAGAGGGCGGTGGAGGCGGGTTCTCTGGATGCTTTCAAGAGAGAGCTAGACAGGGCTCTTAAAAATAGCGGAGTCAGGGGATATGGGGAGAAGGCAGGAACGGGGTACTGATTGGGGATGATCAGCCATGATCACATTGAATGGCGGTGCTGGCTCGAAGGGCCGAATGGCCTACTCCTGCACCTATTGTGTATTGTCTATTGTCCGAGCTGCACATAGAAAAATAAAAACATAGACGATATCCCGTCCAATCCTTGAAGAATTTTATATGTTTCTCTACGATCCCCTCTCATTCGTCTAAATTCCAGTGAATACAAGCCCAGTCGATCCATACTTTCATCATATCTCAGTGCCGCCATTCCGGGAATTCACCTGGCGAACCTACGCTGCACTCCCTCAATAGCAAGAATAGAAACATAGAAATTTGGTGCAGGAGTAGGCCATTCGGCCCTTCGAGCCTGCACCGCCATTCAATATGATCATGACTGATCATCCAACTCAGTATCCCGTACCTGCCTTCTCTCCATACCCTCTGATCCCCTTAGCCACAAGGGCCACATCTAACTCCCTCTTAAATATAGCCAATGAACTGGCCTCGACTACCCTCTGCGGCAGAGAGTTCCAGAGATTCACCACTCTCTGTGTGAAAAAAGTTCTTCTCATCTCGGTTTTAAAGGATTTCCCCCTTATCCTAAAGCTGTGACCCCTTGTCCTGGACTTCCCCAACATCGGGAGCAATCTTCCTCCATCTAGCCTGTCCAACCCCTTAAGAATTTTGTAAGTTTCTATAAGATCCCCTCTCAATCTTCTAAATTCTAGAGAGTATAAAACCAAGTCTATCCAGTCTTTCTTCATAAGACAGTCCTGACATCCCAGGAATCAGTCTGGTGAACCGTCTCTGCACTCCCTCTATGGCAATAATTTCCTTCCTCAGATTTGGAAACCAAAACTGTACGCAATACTCCAGGTGTGTCTCACCAAGACCCTGTACAACTGCAGTAGAACCTCCCTGCTCCTATACTCAAATCCTTTTGCAATGAAAGCTAACATACCATTCGCTTTCTTCACTGCCTGCTGCACCTGCATGCCTACTTTCAATGACTGGTGTACCATGACACCCAGGTCTCGCTGCATCTCCCCTTTTCCTAGTCGGCCACCATTTAGATAATAGTCTGCTTTCCTGTTTTTGCCACCAAAATGGATAACCTCACATTTATCCACATTATACTGCATCTGCCAAACATTTGCCCACTCACCCAGCCTATCCAAGTCACCTTGCAGTCTCCTAGCATCCTCCTCAACAGGACATCCAATGTCCTTCCTCAAACTAGGAGACCAAAACTAGGCACAATACTCCAGGTGTGGTCTCACCAGAGCCCTGTACAACTGCAGAAGGACCTCTTTGCTCCTAGTCGGGATGGAACCGGGGTCTCTTGCTCCCTGAGCCCGCTGTGCACTTCGCTCCTCTTTGCAGCCAACTTACTTGTTGAAAGTGCTGTGATTTTACTCCGGCAATGAAAGAAGGCGGTGGTTTTAGGCAGAGCGAGGTCCCGCAGAGGACATTGAGTGAAAGGAGCCACTGGCCTGTATTTTTGGCGGTGAACCGGATCCTTTTATCAATAGCACCTTTCACATCTTTGGGATGTTTGCCTCTTCCATGCTTTTGCACGGAATACCGCAGTCAGGTTCATCAGAGGGTCGTCAAAGCTCGGAAACAGGCCCACTCCATTTTCTCTCCCAGAATACCACAATGTTTTCACGGTCACATTTGGGTTGCCAACTTTCCTCACTCCCAAACAAGGGACAGAAGATCAAAATACGGGACAAAGTACCCGACGGCAATTTGTTGACCGACTGGGCCGTGGCTGGGCGAATGATGAGTTGGCCCCGGGTGCTGGACTGCACACAAAGCCCAGCCGGCGGGGCCAGCTGAGGAGTTTTGGCCCGGGGGCCGCGCAACATCACGCGCAAAGTCCGGCGCCCCGTCCAACTCACGAACCGATGATCGGCCATGAGAAGGAGGGGGGGTGGTGGTGGTGTCGGCGGTAAGCGAAGGTCCGAAGGTCGGACAGTTGGCCGGGCTGCCGACCGACCGACGGGGCCACGGGCGAGGCGCTGCTGCTGCTGCTGCTGCTGCACTCCACGGGCTGCACTACGTCGGGACGGGTGAGGCAGGGCCGGGCGCGGCGCTCCGACCCCACAGTCCCCTCGACCCGAGTAGTAGCGGTCAAATACGGGACAAGGGCGGTCCCGTATGGGACAAAACAATTTAGCCCAATCTACGGGATGTCCCGGCTAATATTGAAACATTGGGATGTCCCGACTAATATTGAAACATATAATATTATTAAGGGCTTGGACATGCTAGAGGCAGGAAACATGTTCCCAATGTTGGGGGAGTCCAGAACCAGGGGCCACAGTTTAAGAATAAGGGGTAAGCCATTTAGAACGGAGACAAGGAAACACTTTTTCTCAGAGAGTGTTGAGTGGAGGCAGATTCTCTGGATGCTTTCAAGAGAGAGCTAGATAGGGCTCTTAAAAATAGCGGAGTCAGGGGATATGGGGAGAAGGCAGGAATGGGGTACTGATTTGGGATGATCAGCCATGATCACATTGAATGGCGGTGCTGGCTCGAAGGGCCGAATGGCCTACTCCTGTTCCTATTGTCTATTGTCTATTGGCTAATACAGGACGGTTGACAACCCAAGGTCACATAGTCATGTATCATGGAGACAAGGCCCTTCGGCCCAACTTGTCCATGCTGACCAAGATGCCACCCCAAGTTAGTCCCAGTTGCCTGACTTTGCCCATATCCCTCTCAATCTTTCCTGTTCATAGACCTTTCAAAAATCACTGAGATATGTGAGGTGTTTCATTTTGGGACGTCCGACAAGGGCAGGACCTACACAGTGAATGGTAGGCCTCTGGGGAGTGTTGTAGAGCAGAGGGATCTAGGAGTACAGGTGCATGGTATCTTCAAGCTGGTCGCAGGTAGGTAATGTGGTCAAAATGGCTTTTGGCACATTGGCCTTCATCAGTATTGAATATAGAAGTTGGGAGGTCATGTTGCTGTTGTATAAGACGTTGGTGAGACCGCATTTAGAATATTGTGTTCAGTTCTGGGCACCATGTTATAGGAAAGATGTCGTCAAGCTGGAAAGGGTTCAGAGAAGATTTCCGAGGATGTTGCCAGGACTAGTGGGTGTGAGCTATAGGGAGAGGTTGAGTAGGCTGGGACTCTATTCCATGGAGCGCAGAAGGATGAGGGGGGATCTTATAGAGGTGGATAAAATCATGAGAGGAATAGAGTCTCTTGCCCAGAGTAGGGGAATCGAGGACCAGAGGATATAGTTTCAAGGTGAAATGGAAAAGATTGAATAGGAATCTGAGGGGTAACTTTTTCACACAGAGGGTGGTGGGTGTATGGAACGAGCTGTCAGAGGAGGTAGTTGAGGCTGGGACTATCCCATCGTTTGAGAGACAGTGCATGGATAGGACAGGTTTGGAGGGATATGGACCAAACGTGGGCAGGTGGGACTAGTGTAGCTGGGACATTGTTGGCCAGTGTGGGCAAGTTGGGCTGAAGGGCCTGTTTCCACGCTGGATCACTCTGCGACTATGACTCATCATCTTTTAGGTTTACTTGCAGGCAATTGTCCCAGTTTGAAACTCTCCCCTGCTCCTGACAACTGCTGACTCATTGAAAAAAACACAAAGTGCTGGAGGAACTCAGCGTGTCAGGCAGCATCTGTGGCGGGAAATAGACTGACGCCGTTTTGGGTCGGGACCCTGTTCAGTTTAGTTTATTGTCACGTGTACCGGGGTACAGTGAAAAGCTTTTTGTTGCGCGCTAACCAGTCAGCGGAAAGACAATGCATGATGACAATCGAGCCGTCCACAGTGTACAGATGCATGATGAAGTGAATTACATTTAGTGAATTACAATGGCTCCATTACATGAGTATGGAGCCATTGCAATCTGGGAATGATAGAACAGCCATGGTTAGTTGTCACCCCAGCGGTATGAACATTGACTTCTACAATTTCAGGTAGTCCCTGCTTCCTCCTCCCCTTCCCAGCTCTCCCATAGAAACATAGAAACATAGAAATTAGGTGCAGAAGTAGGCCATTCGGCCCTTCGAGCCTGCACCGCCATTCAATATGATCATGGCTGATCATCCAACTCAGTATCCCGTACCTGCCTTCTCTCCATACCCTCTGATCCCCTTAGCCACAAGGGCCACATCTAACTCCCTCTTAAATATAGCCAATGAACTGGCCTCAACTACCCTCTGTGGCAGAGAGTTCCAGAGATTCACCACTCTCTGTGTGAAAAAAGTTATTCTCATCTCGGTTTTAAAGGATTTCCCCCTTATCCTATAGCCCACTGTCTCCGCCTCTTCCTTTCTTCTTCCCGCCCCCCCCCCCCCCCCCCCCCCCACACATCAGTCTGAAGAAGGGTCTCGACCCGAAACGTCACCTATTCCTTTGCTCCATAGATGCTGCCTCACCCGCTGAGTTTCTCCAGCATATTGCGTCTCCCTTCGATTCTTCCAGCATCTGCAGTTCTATCTTAAATGATCAGCCATGATTGAATGGCGGAATTGGCGCGATGGGCCGAATGGTCTAATTCTGCTCCTGTGACTTATGACCAGCTTTTTGCTGCGTGCTAACCAGTCAGCGGAAAGACTATACCTGATTACAATCGAGCCATTCACAGTGTACAGATACATACATGTACATATACAGATACGTACACAGAACATGTACATACGCATATACAGAATACACAGATGCATAATACAGATAAATTGGAGTGTGACCAGGGCCATCTTCCACATTGGAGACCCTCGGACTATTTTAATCGGACTTTACCAAATTTTATTTTGCACTAACTGTGACTCTCTTTATAATGTATCTGCACACTGTTGACGTCTCGATTGTAATCATGTATTGTCTTTCCGTTGACTGGTTAGCACGCAACAAAAGCTTTTCACTGTACCTCGGTACACGTGACAATCAACTAGACTCAACTAAAATCTAAAGCCATGAGATCATAAGGAATGATCGGAATGATCGATAGAATTCGGCCATTCGGCCCATCAAGTCTACTCCGCCATTCAATCATGGCTGATCTATCTCCCTCCGAACCCCATTCTCCTGCCTTCTCCCCGTAACCCCTGACACCCGTACTAATCAGGAATCTATCTATCTCTGCCTTTGGAGATGATAGATTTGGAAACACCTTTTCACACAGAGAGTTGTGAGTTTGTGGAATTTTCTGCCTCAGAGGCCGGTTCTCTGGATACTTTCATGAGAGAGCTAGATAGGGCTCTTAAAGATAGCGGAGTCAGGGGATATGGGGAGAAGGCAGGAACCGGGTACTGATTGGGGATGATCAGCCATGATCACATTGAATGGCGGTGCTGGCTCGAAGAGCCAAATGGCCTCCTCCTGCACCTATTGCCTATTGTCTAAAACGCACACCTCCAGATTCAGGGACAGTTTCTTCCCAGCTGTTATCAGGCAACTGAACCATCATATCACCAACTGTCGCATCACCCCCGAAATCAGTCTGAAGAAGGGTCTCGGTCCGAAAAGTCACCTATTCCTTCGCTCCATAGATGCTGCCTCACCCGCTGAGTTTCTCCAGCACATTTTGTCTACCTCCAGCTTTTTGTGCCCATCATTGGTTTTAAGCCGTGATCACGTTGAATGGCGGTGCTGGCTCGAAGGGCCGAATGGCCTACCCCTGCACCTATTGTCTGTTGTCTATGAAAAATATCCACTGACGTGGCCTCCACAGCCTCCTGTGGCAAGGAATTCCACAGATTCTCCGAAGAAATTTCTCCTTCCTAAAAGAGTGTCCTTTAACTCTGAAGTCAGGCTCGTGCTTAATATTTGTCCTCGCTGCTTTTCCTGGTCTATGCACGGGTACGTTTGCTGGACTATAACAGAGTTGGAATATCTCGACATGCCCCTGGCTCGAAAGAGCCGTACTGAGAACATTGCTCTTGGGTACCTGCGGCCAATGTTTTCCCAAACACAGTGCAGCCCATTTTACTTTACTAGGCCGGGGCCCAGTGCAATAAATCAAGAGGGTCGAAATGACTGCTGTGGCTGTTATCAGCGACGCAACAGAAAGCGGAGAAACAAACAGTCCTGATGTTGAAGAAAACTTCTGTTTTCCCAGATTGGATCTTTTCCCTGTGCCAAAGTTCACTGCCGCTGATTAGATGTGAGGCCTGCACGACACAAAGCCAGGGCAATTATGGATTTATAAACATAAATACGGTCATTTGAAATGTTGGCTTTTTTCCCCTGTTAATGTTCCTGCCAATCCCTCTCTTTCTCCCCTCCCCGCACCCCCCCCCCCACCCCCCCCCCAACCCTTTGTAAGCTGTCAAATCCTGTTGGGAGAGATACCAAGTGCCGGAGTAGCTCAGCAGTTCAGGCAGCAATCCCTGCAGAACATGGATAGGCGATGTTTCGGATCGGGACCCTTCTTCAGACTCGACCTAAAACATCACCTATTAACCTACTCCAGAGATGCTGTCTGTCCCGCTGAGTAATAGAGTCACATGGTTAAATACAGCATGGATTCAATCTCAGTTTGGTTTATTATCTCGAATACCGAGGAACTGTGAAAAGCCTTCGTTGCGTGCTAAAGTCTCGACCCGAAACGTCACCCGTTCCTTCTCTCCAGAGATGCTTCCTGTCCCGCTGAGTTACTCCAGCATTTTGCGTCTATGAGCGGAAAGACCATGCACTAATTTGAGGAAGGACATTCTTGCTATTGAGCGAGTGCAGCGTAGGTTTACAAGGTTAATTCCCGGGATGAAGGGACTGTCATATGCTGAGTGAATGGAGCGGCTGGGCTTGTACACTCTGGAGTTTAGAAGGATGAGAGGCACCCTCATTGAAACATATAAGATTGTTAAGGGTTTGGACAGGCTAGAGGCAGGAAACATGTTCCCGATGTTGGGGGAGTCCAGAACCAGGGGCCACAGTTTAAGAATAAGGAGTAAGCCATTTAATACGGAGACGAGGAAACACTTTTTCTCACAGAGAGTGGTGAGTCTGTGGAATTCTCTGCCTCAGAGGGCGGTGGAGGCGGGTTCTCTGGATGCTTTCAAGAGAGAACTAGATAGGGCTCTTAAAGATAGCGGAGTCCGGGACACGAGGAGAAGGCAGGAACGGGGTACTGATTGGGGATGATCAGCCATGATCACATTGAATGGCAGTGCTGGCTCAGAGGGCCGAACGGCCTACTCCTGCACCTATTGGCTATTATCTATTGTCTATTGTCTATTGAATCTAAGAGGTAAATTTTTCACACAAACATAGAAACATAGAAACATAGAAATTAGGTGCAGGAGTAGGCCATTCGGCCCTTCAAGCCTGCACCGCCATTCAATATGATCATGGCTGATCATCCAACTCAGTATCCCGTACCTGCCTTCTCTCCACACCCCCTGATCCCCTTAGCCACAAGGGCCACATCTAACTCCCTCTCAAATATAGCCAATGAACTGGCCTCAACTACCCTCTGTGGCGGAGAGTTCCAGAGGGTGGTGGGTGCATGGAACGAGCTGCTGGAGGAGGTAGTTGCGGCAGGGACTATCCCAACGTTTAAGAAACAGTTTGACAGGTACATGGATAGGACAGGTTTGGAAGGCTATGGGCCAAACGCGGACAGGCGGGACTAGTGTAGCTGGGACATTGTTGGCCGGTGTGGGCAAGTTGGGCTTCCACGCTGTGTCACTCTGTGACTGCTTGTGTCTACTGTTTTACTCGCGTGACTGCTCTGCAGAGCAAGTCGTGCCGTGCTCTGGCCACTCGGATGCAGAGGTCACCAGTTCAAAAACCTATCCGCTGTAACTTGTGAATTTGAATTTAAACACCAGCAAAACACGAAATTGATCCTGAGTGCTGGCAGATTGTCATTCACAATCTAAATGGTTTGCACATGTCAAAGAGAGGAAGGCAAGTTGCCACCTCTGTGTGGTCTGGATTGGATACACACTCTAATTCACACAATGTGCTTCACAGAGAAGTCCAATATTCATCAGTTCATAAGTGATAGGAGCAGAATGAGGCCATTCGGCTCATCAAATCTACTCCACCATTCAACCACGGCTGATCTGTCTCCCCCTCCTAATCCCATTCCCCTGCCTTCTCCCCATAACCCCTGACACCCGAACTAATCAAGAATCTGTCTGTCTCTGCCTTATACCCAATGATTTGGCCTCCGCAGCCTTCTGTGGCAAGGAATCCCACAGATTCACCACCCTCTCCCGTTGTGGTGGGATGATTCAGTTGCCTGATCGCAGCTGAATCTGGAGGTGTGCTGTTTTCACACTTTCTGTACCTCTTGCCCGATTGGAGAGGGGGGAAGAGGGAGTGGCCGGGGTGAGACTGGTCCTTGACGATGTTGCTGGCCTTGCCGAGGCAGCGTGAGGTGTAGATGGAGTCAGTGGAAGGGAGGTTGGTTTGTGTGATGGTCTGGGCTGCGTCACCTCTCGCTACTCTCAGTCCTGATGCAGGCTCCCCATGCAGGACGAAATGTCGTCCATCCCTCTGCCTCCACAGATGCTGCCCGACTCGCTGAGTCCCTCCTGCCGTTTGTTCTTGTTCCAGATCCCAGCCTCAGCAGAGGCTGCGTCTCCTCTCTCCCTATGTGGAGTCACACGGTGGCGCAGCGGTAGAGTTGCTGCCTCACAGCGCCAGAGACCCGGGTTCCATCCTGACTACGGGTGCTGTCTGTACGCAGTTTGTACCTTCTCCCCGTGACTTGCGTGGGTTTTCTCCGGGTGCTCCGGTTTCCTCCCACACTACAAAGACCTGCAGGTTTGTAGGTTGGTAGGTTAATTGGCTTCGGTAAAAATTATAAATTGTCCCTCATGTGTGTGTAGGATAGTGTTAGTGTACGGGGATCGCAGGTCGGCACGGACTGAGTGGGCCAAAGGGCCTGTTTCCGCCCAGTGCCATTTAGAACGGAGACGAGGAAACACTTTTTCTCTCAGAGAGTGGTGAGTCTGTGGAATTCTCTGCCTCAGAGGGCGGTGGAGGCGGGTTCTCTGGATGCTTTCAAGAGAGAGCTAGATAGGGGTCTTAAAGATAGCGGAGTCAGGGGATATGGGGAGAAGGCAGGAACGGGGTACTGATTGGGGATGATCAGCCATGATCACATTGAATGGCGGTGTTGGCTGTACTCCCTCTATGGCAAGAATGACCTTCCTCAGTTTAGGAGACCAAAACTGTACGCAATACTCCAGGTGTGGTCTCACCAAGACCCTGTACAACTGCAGTAGAACCTCCCTGCTCCTATACTCAAATCCTTTTGCTATGAATGCTAACATACTATTCGCTTTCTTCACTGCCTGCTGCACCTGCATGCTTACTTTCAATGACTGGTGTATCATGACACCCAGGTCTCGTTGCATCTCCCCCTTTCCTAATCGGCCACCATTCAGATAATGCTTCGAGCCTGCACCGCCATTCAATATGATCATGGCTGATACAGAAGTCTCTTCACGATAAATTCGAGACAGAAGAAACTGCAAAACGCAAATGTGATGCTATCTAAGAGGGAGTTAGATGTGGCTAATGGGATCAGAGGGTATGGAGAGAAGGCAGGTACGGGATACTGAGTTGGATGATCAGCCATGATCACATTGAATGGCGGTGCAGGCTCGAAGGGCCGAATGGCCTACTCCTGCACCTATTTCTATGTTTCTATGTATCTCTCTCATTTCCCTCTCCCCTTACTCTCAGTCTGAAGAAGGGTCTCGACCTGAAAAGTCAGTCACCCATTCCTTTCCTCCAGAGATGCTGCCTCTCCTGCTTGAGTGTTTCTCCGGCACTGTGTGTTATGCCACATAACCTTTAGTTTTGAGACACAGCGCGGACACGGGCCCTTCAGCCCACCGAGTGCGATCCCCACACACTGACTCTATCCTACACACACAGTAGGGACGACTCGCTTTTTATTTTTGACCAATGCCAACTCAACCGACAAAGCTGTGCATCTTTTGGAGTGTGGGAGGAAACCGGAGCACCCGGAGAAAACCCACGCAGGTCACGGGGAGAACGTACAAACTCTGTACAGACAGCACCTGTAGCCAGGATCGAGCCCGGGTCTCTGGCGCTGTGAGGCAGCAACTCTACCGCTGCGCCACCGTGTTATCTGAAAAGCAAGTGCCCGCTGCCATTCATCATGGACCTGCCCAAGTGAAATGTTTGCTATTTCTCTCATGCGTTCATAAGTGATAGGAGCAGACTTAGGACATTCGGCCCATCTAGTCTACTCCGCCATTCAATCATGGCTGATCTATCTCTCCCTCTCAACCCCCATTCTCCTGCCATCTCCCCATAACCTTCCGACACCCGTACTAATCAAGAATCTATCTATCTCCACCTTAAAAATATCCATTGACTTGGCCTCCACAGCCGTCTGTGGCAAAGAATTCCACAGATTCACCACCCTCTGACTAAAGAAATTCCCCCTCATCTCCTTCCTAAAGGTAGGTCCTTTAATTCTGAGGCTGTGACCTCTGGTCCGAGACTCTCCCACTAGTGGAAACATCCTCTCCACATCCGCTCTATCTAGGTCTTTCACTGTTCTGTAAGTTTCAATGAGGTCCCCCCTCATTTTTCTAAACGCCAGCGAGTACAGGCCCAGTGCCGACAAAGGCTCATCATAGGTTAACCCACTCATTCCTGGGATCGTTCTTGTAAACCTCCTCTGGACCCTCTCCAGAGCCAGCACATCCTTCCTCAGATGTGGGGCCCACAAGTGCTTAAGTTACTTTGGCAGTAAGTAACGTTTGATGGAATGCCTGCTATTGATTATGTGTTGAGAACAGCAGAGGGCATTGCAGTGCAGGGAAGAACTGCAGATGCTGGTTTAAATCGAAGGTGGACATTAAATGCTGGAGTAACTCAGCGGGACAGGCAGCATGTCTGGAGGGAAGGAATGGGTGACGTTTCAGGTTGAGACTGAAGAAGGGAACATGTTTCCTGCCTCCAACAGTGATACTGATTTACCATGATACTGAGTTACAGGAACGTCATTTTAGTTTAGTTTTCTTTTTCAGTAATGGCGTGGTATGGTATAGTACTTTTGGAAACGTAGAAAATAGATGCAGGAGGAGGCCATTCGGCCCTTCGAGCCAGCACCGCCATTCATTGTGATCATGGCTGATCGTCCCCAATCAATAACCAGTGCCTGCCTTCTCCCCATATCCCTTGACTACTAGCCCCTAGAGCTCTATCTAACTCTAAATCCATCCAGTGATTTGGCCTCCCTGTGGCAGGGAATTCCACAACTTCACAACTCTCTGGGTGAAAAAGGTTTTTTGGTATAATAATAATAATAATAATAATAATAATAATAATAATAATTTTATTTATAGAGCACTTTAAAAACAAACATAGCTGCAACAAAGTGCTGTACATCACTAATCATTGATAAAAAAGTTAATACACACCAAAAAATAACAATCAAAAGAAATAGTAGGAAAAGACATGTAAAATAAAGAAACATCAAAAACACCACAAACAGAAGCAAAGCCTCAGGCATGGTCAAAAGCCAGGGAGTACAAATGTGTTTTAACACTGGATTTGAAGATGGACAGTGAGGGGGCATGTCTGATGTGCAACGGCAGGGTGTTCCAGAGTATGGGCAAGTTGGATTGCTGGGCCCGTTTCTATATTCATTGACTGGAAAGGAGTGCGGACAAGATCTACGAGGATGTTGCCCGGACACAAGGGCCTGAGCTATAGGGAGAGGTTGAGCAGGCTTGGACTCTATTCCTTTGATGAACTTATAGATGTGAGAAAAAACTCTCTTTTTCGCACAGAGAGTTGTGAGTCTGTGGAATTCTCTGCCTCAGAGGGCGGTGGAGGCCAATTCTCTAGACGCAGAGAACTAGATAGGGCTCTTGAAGATAGCAGAGTCAGGGGATATGGGGAGAAGGCAGGAACGGGGTTCTGATTGGGGATGATCAACCATGATCACATTGAATGGCGGTGCTGGCTCGAAGGGCCGAATGGCCATCTCCTGCACCTATTGCCTATTGAATCTATATCATGAGAGGAATAGATCGGGTAGACGCAAACAGTGTCTCTTGCCCAGAGTTGGGGAATCGGGAACCAGAGGACATAGGTTTTAAGGTGAGGGGGGAGGAGCAGATTTAATAGGAATCTGAGGGGTACCTTTTGCGTACAGAGAGTGGTGGGTGAATGGAACGAGCTGCTGGAGACAGGGAGTTGAGGCAGGTACTATCGCAACGTTTTAGAAACATTTAGACAGGTACATGTATAGGCCAGGTTTGGCGCGATATGGGCCAAACGGGGGCCAGGTGGGACTAGTTTAGCTGGGACATGTTGGCCGGTGTGGGCAAATGGCTCCATGCTGAATGACTCTATAATATCGAATACTGTAAGGCCTGGATAGAGTGGATGCGGAGAGGATGTTTTACACTTGTGGGAGAGTCTAGGAACAGAGGTCGTATCCTCAGAATTGAAGGGCGTTCCTTTAGGAAGGAGATGAGGAAGGATTTCTTTAGTCAGAGGGTGGTGAATCTGTGGAATTCATTGCCACAAAAGACTGTGGAGGCCAAGTCAGTGGACATTTTTAAGGCAGAGATAGATAGATTCTTGATTAGCACGGGTGTCAGGGGTTATAGGCAGGAGAATGGGGTTAGGAGGGAGAGATAGATCAGCCATGATTGAATGGCGGAGTAGACTTGATGGGCCGAATGGCCTAAATCTGCTCCTTTCGTTTCACGAGTTCACAAGTTATAGGAGTAGAATTAGGCCATTCGGCCCATCGAGTCCACTCCGCCTTTCAATCATGGCCAATCTCTGCGTCCTAATCACATTCGCCTGCCTTCTCCCCATAACTGTGGAATTTCTGTGGAATTCTCTGCCTCAGAGGGCGGCGGAGGCCGGTTCTCCGGATACTTTCGAGAGAGAGAGCTAGATGGGGCTCTTAAAAATAGCGGAGTCAGGGGATATGGGGAGAAGGCAGGAACGGGGTACTGATTGGGGATGATCAGCCATGATCACATTGAATGGTGGTGCTGGCTCGAAGGGCCAAATGGCCTACTCCTGCACCTATTGTCTATTGTCTATAACCTTTGACTCCCGTTCTAATCAAGAATTTTCTCGATCTCTGCCATGAAAAAAAATCTACTGACTTGGCCTCCACTGCCCTCTCTGCGAACTCTTAAGGGCCAGTCCCACCAGCATGCGACTGCATGCGTCTAGTGCGACCTAACGTGGTCGCTTGAGCCGTGCGGCCTCGCGGGGCCGGTCCCACTTCGATCGCCGGAGCCGTATGGAGTTGTGCGGCGCTGGTCCCGACATCGCGCGGGGCTCCGAAAAACTGACCGTGTTCAAGAATTCCGCGCGGCAACGGCCTGCCGGCCCGCAGACGCATTGAGGCCGTACGCAGCGTACTGACGCCATACATCACACGCGAACATCCCACGGACTTCGCTCAAACTTCACATCAACCCGACCTCCGCGCGGCCCCCGCTTCCGGTTTGGTCGCGCTCGCCGCACGCAGTCGCATGCTCGTGGGACCGGCCCTGTATGAACTTGTGAAATACTGGAAACGCAGCCTAACCTTCCCGCAACTAAGCAAACTTAGCGGGCTTTTATTCACGATTTGATAACCTACCTTTAGGTTATCCGGCACAGTGTAGATGTCTTCTATCCGCCATCTCGGTCCCATTGGAATGGAGACTGAAGCACGCATTGTTGTTGGTGGGACAGTGTAGCAACAGTACCTGGAGTATAACGATGGCAATCAGATTGATTGCAACTTGAGAAGGCAGCCTTCCTTGTTTACCCGACCGACTCAGCTATTTTTTTTGTCTGTGATTGTGACATTTTAACTGCATCTAGGTCAACCCAAGTCAGATTCATTCAGGGGCAGGTAATTCTACTGTGTCTGCTCCTGGCAGGCGATGTGTGCACTTAAAACTTCCCAGCAAGCCGACAATGCCTTTGGTCTGAAGATAGACACAAAATGCTGGAGTCACTCAGCGGGTCAGGCAGCCTCTGTGGAGAACGTGGATAGGTGACGTTTCACAGAGTGCTGGAGTAACTCAGCGGGTCAGGCAGCATCTGTGGAGAACGTGGATAGGTGACGTTTCACAGAGTGCTGGAGTAACTCAGCGGGTCAGGCAGCATCTGTGGAGAACGTGGATAGGTGACGTTTCACAGAGTGCAGGAGTAACTCAGCGGGTCAAGCAGCCTCTGTGGAGAACGTGGATAGGTGACGTTTCACAGAGTGCTGGAGTAACTCAGCGGGTCAGACAGCATCTGTGGAGAACATGGATAGGTGACGTTTCACAGAGTGCTGGAGTAACTCAGCGGGTCAGGCAGCATCTGTGGAGAACATGGATAGGTGACGTTTTGGTCGGGACCCTTTAATAGTGTCATTTAAGAGACATTTGGATAGGCATATGGATATTGAGGGACTATAGGGCTATGTTTATGTTCATTAATCATATATGGCCTTTCCACTGACAGGATAGCATGCAACAAAAGCTTCTCACTGTATCTCAGTCTGTTTCAATCTTGACCGCCCCCCCATTGTTCTCGATGATCCACCTCCATCTTGCTCACGGGACTTAAAAATTCTAAAGCTAACCTAAAGATGCACGGTGGTGCAGCGGTAGAGTTGCTGCCTCACAGCGCCAGGAACCCGTGTTCCATCCTGACCGCGGGTGCTGTATGTACGGAGTTTGTACGTTCTCCCCGTGACCAGCGTGGGTTTCAATAGACAATCCACAACAGGTGCAGGAGTCGGCCATTCGGCCCTTCGAGCCTGCACCGCCATTCAATGTGATGGTGCTGGCTCGAAGGGCCGAATGGCCTACTCCTGCACCTATTGTCTATTGATCACGGCTGATCATCCCCGATCAGTACCCCGTTCCTGCCTTCTCCCCATATCCCGTGACTCCGCTCTCTTTAAGAGCTCTCTCTAGCTTTCTCTTGAAAGCATCCAGAGAACCTGCCTCCACCGCCCTCTGAGGCAGAGAATTCCACAGACTCACCACTCGCTGTGAGAAAAAGTGTTTCCTCGTCTCCGTTCTAAATGGCTTACTCCTTATTCTTAAACTGTGGCCCCTGGTTCTGGACTCCCCCAACATTGGGAACATGTTTCCTTCCTCTAGCGTGTCCAAACCATATAACCATATAACAATTACAGCACGGAAACAGGCCATCTCGACCCTTCTAGTCCGTGCCGAACACATAATCTCCCCTAGTCCCATATACCTGCGGTCAGACCATAACCCTCCATTCCCTTCCCATCCATATAACTATCCAATTTATTTTTAAATGATAAAAACGAACCTGCCTCCACCACCTTCACTGGAAGCTCATTCCACACAGCTACCACTCTCTGAGTAAAGAAGTTCCCCCTCATGTTACCCCTAAACTTCAGTCCCTTAATTCTCATGTCATGTCCCTTAACAATCTTATATATTTCAATAAGATCCCCTCTGATCCTTCTAAAGGATGTTTCATTTAGATTATTCATGCGTGTATATATGTATACAATGGTGAATGGACACACTGATCTGTTCTGTAGTCATGCCTACTATGTTCTGTTGTGCTGAAGCAAAGCAAGAATGTCAATGTCCTATCAGGGACACATGACAATAAACTCCCTTGAACTTGAACTCTCATCCTTTCCTCCGAGATCTTCGGTTCCCTCCCACACACTCCAAAGACGTACAGACAGACGTACGTAACTGGCTTGGTATAAATGTAAATTTTTCCCCAGTGTGTGTAGGTTTGCGTTAGTGCGCGGGGATGGCCGGTGGGGGCGGGCCGAAGGGCCTGTTTCCGCGCTGCGTCTCTGAACTGAGCTGAAATGAGTGCGTGCGGTCGGGCTCCGCTCCAGTGCTTGGCTGAAGAGGCTGTGGCAATGCTGTTTGAACTAACCATTCTCACCATCTGCTTGTTCTCCTGGATAGTGAAAATCCCATGTTGCTTAAAAGAGGAAAAGTGACTCCTCTGTGTTCGGGCCAAGACTCATCTCCGATCCAACTGCACTAAAACAAAATTGCTGGCTGTCTGTCCCACCGCTGTTGTGGGACCTGGCTCGGAATATATTGGCTGCCGCACTTGCCTCGAGAACAACTGTGTTTACACTTCGTAAATATGCTGTATAATTTCTAGTAGGTCCCGAGAAGGCCATGTGATTCGAATGCAAATCCACGTCTGTTTTTGTTAAGAAAAGGATAGACACAAAGTGGTGGGGTAACTCAGCGGGTCACAGATTCATAGGGTGATACGGCATGGAAACAGGCCCTCCAGCCCAACTTGCCCACACCGGCCAACATGTCTCATTGTGATCATGCTGAGAACTGTATTCTGCATTCTGTATTTTCCCCCCTTTGCTCCACATATTATACTTGAGATTAACTTGTGATTAGAGCCATAGAGTGATACAGCGTGGAAACATCCCAACTTGCCCACACCGGCCAACATGTCCCGTCTACACCAGTCCCACCTGCCTGCATTAGTCCATATCCTTCCAAACCTATCATAGAAACATAGAAAATAGGTGCAGGAGTTGGCCATTCGGCCCTTCGAGCCTGCACCGCCATTCAATGTGATCATGGCTGATCATCCAACTCAGTATCCCATCCCTGCCTTCTCTCCATACCCCCTGATCCCTTTAGCCACAAGGGCCACATCTAACTCCCTCTTAAATATAGCCCATGAACTGGCCTCGACTACCCTCTGCAGCAGAGAGTTCCAGAGAGTCACCACTCTCTGTGTGAAAAAAGTTCTTCTCATCTCGGTTTAATGGATTTCCCCCTTATCCTTAAGCTGTGACCCCTTGTCCTGGACTTCCCCAACATCGGGAGCAATCTTCCTGCATCTAGCCTGTCCAACCCCTTAAGAATTTTGTAAGTTTCTATAAGATCCCCCCTCATCTTCTAAATTCTAGCGAGTACAAGCCGAAACTATCCAGTCTATCTTCATAAGACAGTCCTGACATCCCAGGAATCAGTCTGGTGAACCTTCTCTGCGCTCCCTCTATGGCAAGAATGTCCTTCCTCGGATTTGGAGACCAAAACTACGCAATACTCCAGGTGTGGTCTCACCAAGAATCCATGTTATTGTCTAACTGTTTCTTAAATGTTTGGATAGTCCCAGCCTCAACTACCTCCTCCGGCAGCTCATTCCATACACCCACCACCCTTTGTGTGAAAAAGTTACCTCTTAAATTCCTATTAAATCTTTTCCCCTTCACCTGAAACCTATGTCCTCTGGTTCTCGATTCCGCTACTCTGGGCAACAGACTACCCGATCTAGTCCCTCTCATAATTTTATACACCTCTATAAGATCATCCCCACATCCTCCTGCATTCCCGGGAATGGAGTTCCGGGCTTCTCAACCTCTCCCTATGGCTCAGACCCCCCTCCAGTCCTGGCAACATCCTCGTAAATCTTCCCTGTGCCCTTTCCAACTTGACAGCATCGTTCAAGAACTGAACACAATACTCTAAATGCGGCCTCACTAACGTCTATAACTGCGACATGACCTCCCAACTTTTATACTCAGAAATTGCAGCTTCAGTCTTTCGAGACACAGTGTGGAAACAGGCCATTCGGCCCGCTGAGTCCGTGCCGACCAGCGATCCCCCCGCACATTAGTTCTATCCAACGTACACAAAAATGCTGGAGAAACTCAGCGGGCGCAGCAGCATCTATGGAGCGAAGGAAATAGGCAACGTTTCGGTTCCCGAAACGTTGCCTATTTCCTTCGCTCCATAGATGCTGCTGCACCCGCTGAGTTTCTCCAGCATTTTTGTCTACCTTCGATTCTCCAGCATCTGCAGTTCCTTCTTAAACAAAACGTTCTATCCAACACACTGGGGACAATTTACAATTTTACAGAGCGCCAATCAACCAACAAACCTGCACGTCTTTGGAGCGTGGGAGGAAACCGGAGCACCCGGAGAAAACCCACGCAGGTCACGGGGAGAAGGTGCAAACTCCGTACAGACAGCAACCGCAGTCGGGATCGATCCCGGGTCCCTGGCGCTGTGAGGCAGCAACTCTACCGCTGTTTTGTTCAATGGAGTTGAGTTTGTTGTCACGTGTACTGAGGTACAGTGAAAAGCCTGTTGTTGCGTGCTATCCAGTCAGCAAAGAGACTGTGCATGATCACAATCTAGTCGTTCACAGTGCATAATGATAAAGGCAATAGCATATAGTGCAAGATAAAGCAACATACGATGACAGATAGAGCGTAGTTCCCTCCCGTATTTTGGTCACCCGATCCATTTTAACCATATTTCCATCGCTCCATATATGCTGCTACACCAAAACAGGCCATCTCGGCATTTTTGTCTATGCCTTCGACAAATTTTTTCCCCCTTAGTCCCAAAGTTCCTGCACTCATACCATAACACCCTCCATTCCCTTCTCATCCATATGCCTATCCAATTTATTTTTAAATGATACCAACAAACCTGCTCCACCACTTCCACTGGGAGCTCATTCCACACCGCTACCAATCTAAGGCGCAAACTCCGTACAGACAGCACCCGCATTCGGGATCGATCCGGTCCCCTGGCGCTGTGAGAGCAGTCATGTCCTCTGCTTTGAATCAATGGATTTGAAAAGCTTGTCACGTCAACTCTGAGGTACCTCTGAAAAAGCCTGTTGTTGCGTTAACTATGCGCTCAGCAAAAAGACCTGTGCAACCTATCACAAACTAGTCGTTCACAGTGCAACAATGATAAAGGCAATAGTACATCTATTTTGCAACATACAGTCAATTTGGTAACCAAAATTGTACAGATAGTCCAGATTAGTCTCCCCAATGCCTTGTACAATTTTGACAGCAAACGTCTATACCATCCATTTTGTCCACAGATGCTTTCTGACCCGCTGAGTTAAGGGCCTGTCCCACTTGGGCGTCATTTGCACGTCACGCAGATGGCGCGCGAAGATTTTGAACGCCCCAGAATCCTGGGGGCGCCGCGCATCACGTGCATCGTGACACATAATTTACGCGCAAATGGCGCCCAAGTGGGACAGTCCCTTCACCCCAGCGTTTTGTGTCTGTCTTCTCCCTAAGCCAGAACTTGGTCGAGGGATACAGGCGTCTACAGGCAAAGAGGATGAGCGTTGTAAAGAGCTTACGTGTCCTTGGCACGCAAATTACGTGACCGCGTTGAGGCGTACGGGCATCGTGTGGCCGGTCCCACTGAGAAGCGCAGAATGGTATATATTTGTACGCAACATCGCGCGGGGCTCCGAAATCTTGTTGCGAACTAAATCTTCCCGCGCCAACGGCCTGTCGCGGAACTGACGGCCAAAGTGGGACAGGCCCAAGACCCTGGCACGACGCAACGTCTCACCTCCAACAGCAGCAGAAGCCGGCAAACCATCGCTGAGGGGTCGTTGCGGTCCGGATCCGCCCCTACTTCTTCTCCCAGACCGGGGTCAAGAACATTGAAGATAGACACAAAATGCTGGAGTAACTCAGCGGGACCGGCAGCATCTCTGGAGAGAAGCAACGGGTGACGTTTCGGGCCAAGACCCTTCTTTTCAGACTGAAGAAGAGTCTCGACACGAAACGTCAACGTCACCCATTGCTTCTCTCCCGAGATGCTGCCGGTCCCGCTGAGTCACTCCAGCTTTGTGTCCATCTTCAAATGACGTCACAAACCGGCTCCAGACGTACGCATGAAATCGCGCCCGACCTTCGCGGGACCGTCGCGGCTCAACGCGACCACGAGGTGGCGTAATTTGCACGCCAAGGACACAGAAGTGGGACAGGCCCTTTAGGCATCACTGCCGGCATGGATGAGTTGGACCAACAGGGCCAGTATGAATCTGCGATTAGGTGCCTGGTGTTCGGAGAGATTGGGCAGGCTCGGACTTTTTTCCTTTTGGAGCACCAGGAGGCAAGAGGCGCTGAAGTGTTAAAACGCACACCGACAGATTCAGGGACATTTTCTTCCAGCTGGTATCATGTAACTTTTTTCTTCTTCGAGAACCGTTGCAATCTCAGGTGTCGTTCTGCCAGTATCTGGCGCAGGCCACAGCTGGGTCGGGTCGGTTCAGCCAGGTCCTGGGGGCTGCACTGGGGGGCTGTTGTCACACTCCAGTAGGTGGGACATTGTCTGTACTGCTCCACAGCTGCATGTGTCTTCTGCCTGCTAGTTCCATGCTTTCATAAGTCCCCCTGCTCCACTCCCCAGTAATCTGTTGAGGGTCTTCCAGGTTGGCCATGGGAGGTGGTGCCCGCTGGCGAGGCATTCACTCAGAGTGATTCCTCTCTCCATCCAGTCGTGGGCTCGTGTGTTGAGCTGGTTCCATTCATCTTTCCAGATGTTGGTCCTTGCTGTTTCTTTGGTTGTCTGGAGAGGTGGGACTGTCTGCAAGAAACTGGCTCTAGTAACTGAACCATCCTTTCACTTATCAGAGAGCGGTTCTGAGCTACGATCTACCTCATTGGATACCCCTGGACTATCTTTAATCATAGACAGACACAAATAGGAACAGGTGATGTTTCAATAGACAATAGACAATAGGTGCTGGAGTCAGCCATTCGGCCCTTCGAGCCAGCACCGTCATTCAATGTGATCACGGCTGATCATCCCCAATCAGTACCCCGTTCCTGCCTTCTCCCCTTACCCCCTGACTCCGCTATTTTTAAGAGCCCTATCTAGCTCTCTCTTGAAAGCATCCAGAGAACCTGCCTCCACCGCCCTCTGAGGCAGAGAATTCCACAGACTCACCACTCTCTGTGAGAAAAAGTGTTTCCTCGTCTCCGTTCTAAATGGCTTACTCCTTATTCTTAAACTGTGGCCCCTGGTTCTGGACTCCCCCAACATCGGGAACATGTTTCCTGCCTCTAGCGTGTCCAAGCCCTTAACAATCTTATATATTTCAATGAGATAAACTCTCATCCTTCTAAACTCCAGAGTGTACAAGCCCAGCCGCTCCATTCCCTCAGCAAATGACAGTCCCGCCATCCCGGGAATTAACCTTGTAAACCTACGCTGCACTCCCTCAATAGCAAGAATGTCCTTCTTCAAATTAGGGGACCAAAACTGCACACAATACTCCAGGTGTGGTCTCACTGGGGCTCTGTACAACTGCAGAAGGACCTCTTTGCTCCTATACTTAACTCCTCTTGTTATGAAGGCCAACATGCCATTCGCTTTCTTCACTGCCTGCTGTACCTGCATGCTTACTTTCTGGCAACATCCACGTAAAACTGTACCCTTTCCAGCTTGACGTCGTCGTTCCAATAGCACGTTGCCCAGAACCGGACACAATGCTTGAAATGCGGCCTCACCGTGGGCTTATCTCTCTCTCTCTGTCAGTGTGTTTCACCGGTCACCAGAGGAGGGTGGAGGGTGTGGGCCGGCGGCTGCCGTCAACAGGCCGCGGTTGACCTCTGACACCTGACTATTATCTAAATGGTGGCCGACTAGGAAAAGGGGAGATGCAGCGAGACCTGGGTGTCATGGTACACCAGTCATTGAAAGTAGGCATGCAGGTGCAGCAGGCAGTGAAGAAAGCGAATGGTATGTTAGCTTTCATAGTGAAAGGATTTGAGTATAGGAGCAGGGAGGTTCTACTGCAGTTGTACAGGGTCTTGGTGAGACCACACCTGGAGTATTGCGTACAGTTTTGGTCTCCAAATCCGAGGAAGGACATTATTGCCATAGAGGGAGTGCAGAGAAGGTTCACCAGACTGATTCCTGGGATGTCAGGACTGTCTTATGAAGAAAGACTGGATAGACTTGGTTTATACTCTCTAGAATTTAGGAGATTGAGAGGGGATCTTATAGAAACTTACAAAATTCTTAAGGGGTTGGACAGGCTAGATGCAGGAAGATTGCTCCCGATGTTGGGGAAGTCCAGGACAAGGGGTCTCAGCTTAAGGATAAGGGGGAAATCCTTTAAAACCGAGATGAGAAGAACCTTTTTCACACAGAGAGTGGTGAATCTCTGGAACTCTCTGCCGCAGAGGGTAGTCGAGGCCAGTTCATTGGCTATATTTAAGAGGGAGTTAGATGTGGCCCTTGTGGCTAAGGGGATCAGAGGGTATGGAGAGAAGGCAGGTACGGGATACTGAGTTGGATGATCAGCCATGATCATATTGAATGGCGGTGCAGGCTCGAAGGGCCGAATGGCCTACTCCTGCACCTAATTTCTATGTTTCTATGTTTCTATGACCCCTGACGCTCGCACTAATCCAGGGGTAGACTTTCTGCCTCAGAACCCCGGTCCCGACTACGGGTGCTGCCTGCGTGTTTAGTTAGTGCGTTCTCCCCGTGCGTGACCTGCGTAGGTTTTCTCCCGAGATCTCCGAGCTTCCTCCCACAATCCAAAGACGGACAGGTTTGTGTGGGCCACTTGGCTGGGTATAAGTGTAAATAGTTCCCTGGTGACGTGGCACAGAACGCCACAGGAGATCCTTCTTCCCTGCGCCCGCCGGAGGCTCCAACATCAAGACCCGGAGTGCGGCCTTGCATCGCCCGGCGCTGCCTTAATGGCCGCTGGACTTACCATCGCCCGCCGGGGGCTTTGACTTTAACATCGGGAGAAGAATGGCGAGTAGGGGAGAGACAAGACTTTGCCTTCCATCACAGTGAGGAGAAGATTCACTGTGATGGATGTTTGTGTAAATTGTGTTAATTGTGTGTCTTGGCATTTTTTTTCTTGTTGTATGTCTGCAGAAACCAAATTTCGTTTGAACTTCATTTGAGGTTCAAATGACAATAAACGGGTATTGTATTGTATTGTGTATCAAACTGTACAACTCCTCCCCCTTCTGTCATGGGGTAGACTGACTCCCCTCCCCCCGCCCCTCCCCAAACTTTGCACACCCCCCAACCTTGGACTTCCCACTCATCATTTTAATTTCATGTTTCATGCATCTTGTATTTTTATGCCTGTTGGCAGACCAATTACACTCCTGGGGCAAATAAAGGTCTGTCGCGACGTATCATAAGGTATTAAGGTCATGAAGTGAGTGAGAGGAGTAGAATTAGGCCATTCGGCCCATCATGGCCATTCAATCATGGCCGATCTATCTCTCCGTCCTAACCCCATTCTCCTGCCTTCTCCCCATAACCCCTGACACCCGTACACTTGTATCATGTGAGAGAGAGAGAGAGAGAGAGAGAGTTAGATTTACCTCTTGGGGCTAACGGAATCGAGGGACATGGGGGGAAAAAAAGCAGGAACGGGGATGCTGATTTTCGATAATCGTCCATGATCATATTTAAGACTGAGGTTAGGAAAAACGTCTTCACCCAGAGAGTTGTGAATTTGTGGAATTCCCTGCCACAGAGGGCAGTGGAGGCCAAGTCACTGGATGGATTTAAGAGAGAGTTAGATAGAGCTCTAGGGGCTAGTGGAGTCAAGGGGTATGGGGAGAAGGCAGGCACGGGTTATTGATAGGGGACGATCAGCAATGATCACAATGAATGGCGATGCTGGCTCGAAGGGCCGAATGGTCTCCTCCTGCACCTATTTTCTATGTTTCGATGTTTCTATGAATGGCGGTGCTGGCTAGTAAGGCTGAATGGCCTCCTGCACCTATTGTCGTTTCTATGAGAGGCGGTGCTGGCTCGAAGGGCCGAATGGCCTCCTCCTGCAGCTGTTTTCTATGTTTCTATTAATGGCGGTGCTGGCTCGATAGGCCGAATGGCCTCCTCCTCCACCTATTGTCTATGTTTCTATGAATGGCGGTGTTGGCTCGAAGGGCTGAATGGCCTCCTCCTGCACCTATTTTCTATGTTTCTATGAATGGCGGTGCTGGCTCGAAGGGCTGAATGGCCTCCTCCTGCACCTATTTTCTATGTTTCTATTAATGTCGGTGCTGGCTCGATAGGCCGAATGGCCTCCTCCTCCACCTATTGTCTATGTTTCTATGTTTCTATGAATGGCGGTGCTGGCTCGAAGGGCTGAATGGCCTCCTCCTGCAGCTATTGTCTATGTTTCTATGAATGGTGGTGCTGGCTCGATGGGCCGAACAACCTACTCCTGCATCTATTTTCTATGTCGCCATGTTTCTACGTGTGTCGGGGAGTGTTAGTGCGTGCGGGGGTCGCTGGTCGGCGCAGGCCCGGTGGGCCGAAGGGCCCGTCTCCGCGCTGTATCTCCGCGCTAAACTGAACTGAACTACCTTCACTGGCTGGAGACAGGCTGGGACCGTTCTGCATCGGTGTCGCAAGGGAATCGCCTCCTTGAAGCAGCGTTGAACTTTTGAGCACATTCAAAACCGAGCCGTCCGCAAAAAAAATATTCCTAGAACTATCGCAGGATGTTGGACAGGAGGGAGACAGCTTCTGTCACTTTTGTGGCCGGCCCCACTCTGACCTGTTGCACACTGATTGAGTTACATTCTGTTTTAAAGAACTCAATTCCCTTATTTTTCCCCTCAGTCTTGGCCATTGTGTTGTGTAATCGCTGTGTAATTGTCCCGTATCCACTGTTTATGTGTGCGATACAATGCAGGACATTGATACCCACGGACTTCTCCGCTCACAGTCCCAGCAAGAAACCCACGCGGGCTGCTCGTCAGGTTACCTGCCGCCATTGAAACATATAAGATTGTTAAGGGTTTGGACACGCCAGAGGCAGCAAACATGTTCCCGATATTGGGGGAGTCCAGAACCAGGTTCAACTTCTCATTAGATCGGCTTGCACTCGCTAGAATTTAGAAGATTGACGGGGGATCTTATAGAAACTTACAAAATTCTTAAGAGGTTGGACAGGCTAGCTGCAGGAAGATTGTTCCCGATGTTGGGGAAGTCCAGGACAAGGTGTCACAGTTATAGGATAAATGGGAAATCCTTTAGGACTGGATGAGAAAAACATTTTTCACACAGAGAGTGGCGAATCTGTGGAATTCTCTGCCACAGAAGGTAGTTGAGGCCAGTTCATTGGCTGTATTTAAGAGGGAGTTAGATGTGGCCCTTGTGGCTAAAGGGATCAGGGGGTATGGAGAGAAGGCAGGTACAGGATACTGAGTTGGATGATCAGCCATGATCATATTGAGGGCCGAATGGCGTACTCCTGCACCTATTTTCTATGTTTCCATGTTTCTAAGTTCAAGAGATGTTTAAGAAAGAACTGCAGATGCTGGAAAATCGAAGGTACACAAAAATGCTGGAGAAACTCAGCGGGTGCAGCAGCATCGATGGAGCGAAGGAAATAGGCAACGTTTCGGGCCGAAACCCTGAAGAAGAGCCACAGCCCGAAACGTTGCCTATTTCCTTCGCTCCATCGATGCTGCTGCACCCGCTGAGTTTCTCCAGCATTTTTGTGTACCTTCAAGTTCAAGAGAGTTTCTTGTCATGTGTCCCTGATAGAACAATGAAATTCTTCCTTTGCTTCAGCACAGCAGAACATAATAGGCATAGACATTGACCAGGGGCCACAGTTTAAGAATAAGGGGTAAGCCATTTAGACCGGAGACGAGGAAACACTTTTTCACACAGAGAGTGGTGAGTCTGTGGAATTCTCTGCCTCAGAGGGCGGTGGAGGCCGGTTCTCTGGATGCTTTCAAGAGAGAGCTAGATAGGGCTCTTAAAAATAGCAGAGTCAGGGGATATGGGGAGAAGGCAGGAACGGGGTACTGATTGGGGATGATCAGCCGTGATCACATTGAATGGAGGTGCTGGCTCGAAGGGCCGAATGGCCTACTCCTGCACCTATTGTCTGTTGTCTATTGTCATTTAGGGGCCCTCCACGCACACAGGGAACAATGGCACATTCTGGGACTTCTCGTAGAGTAATGCCCCTGTCCCACTTAGGAAGCCTGAACGGAAACCTCTGGAGACTTTGCAGCCCACCCAAGATTTCCGTTCGGTTCCCGGAGGTTTTTGTCAGTCTCCCTACCTGCTTCCACTACCTGCAACCTCCGGCAACCACCTGCAGCCTCCGGGAACCGCACGGAAACCTTGGGTGGGGCGCAAAGTCTCCAGAGGTTCCTGATCAGGTTTCCTAAGTGGGACAGGGGCAATAGGGCAGCAGCATGGAGTAACTGACGCAGAAGGCAGACACAAAAGGCCGGCGCAACTCAGCTGGGACAGGCGGCAGCGTCTCTGGAGAGACGGAATGGGTGACATTCCGGGTCGAGACCCTTCTTCAGACTCCGGCTGATCTCCGGTTTAAACCAGCGTCTGCTGTCCCTTCCTGCAACATAGAGTGATACAGTGCGGAAACAGGCCCTTCGGCCCGACTTGCCCCCACTGGCCGACATGTCGCATCGACACTAGTCCCACCTGCCTTCATTCGGCCGATATCCCTCCAAACCTGTCCTACCCATGTACCTGTCTTAATTGCTCCTTAAACGTTGCGATAGTCCCTGCCTCAACTACCTCCTCCTGCAGCTCGTTCCATACACACCCACCCACCCTTTGTGCTCCATCCTGTGAACATATGACAGTCCCGCCATCCCGGGAATTAACCTTGTGAACCTACGCCTGCACTCCCTCGATGGCAAGACTGGACCAAGCGCAGGCAGGTGGGGCTAGTGTAGCTGGGACATTGTTGGCCGGTGTGGGCAAGTTGGGCCGAAGGGCCTGGTTTCCACACTGTGTCACTCTGTGGCTCTAGATCGTTAGGGCAGTGAGTTGGAACGGTATGTGCTTCTTGGGTCAGAAGCTTGTGGATTCCGCATCTTTCACAAGGTGTGCATAACGTCAACGATCACGGAGGCATTGCGTTTCATTGCCATTGTTATGAGGTGAGATATTAGCCTGAAAGTTCAGCGCGGAAACAGTCCCTTCGGCCCAGCGGGTCCGCGCCGACCAGCGATCACCCCGTACACCAGCTCTGTCCTGTACACAATTTACAATCTTACTGCTCAGAGACGCAGCAACAACAGCTCCAGAGACCCGGGTTCGATCCTGACTACAGGGGCTGCCTGTACGGAGTTTGCATGTTCTCCCCGTGACCCGGTTGGTTTTTCCCCAGGCTCTTCGGTTTCCTCCCACACTCTAAAGACGTGCAGGTTTGTAGGTTAATTGGCTTGGTATAAGTGTGAAGTGTAGGGTGGCGTTAGCGTGCGGGGATCGCTGGTCGGCGCGGACTCGGTTGGGACGAAGGGCCTATTTCCGCGCTGTATCCCTGAACCTCTTATCGAGTCCACACACAAGATTCGAAGTTGTTCAGCCCGAGCTGAACGCACTTCTCGGCGTCTGCATACAATGGTGTGTGTCTTGTCGCTTCTTGTCCGTGGCGGGGGAAACAGGGCCGCGACGTGAACGCTCTTTCCTTCACCCCCGCCATCTCTAAAGTCAACGAAACCAATTAACCTACAAACCTGCATGCCTTTGGGACAAGGGAAGAAAGCGAAACTCCGGGAGGAAAGCCACCCACGCAGGTCACGGGGAGAACGTACAAACTCCGTACAGACAGTACCCGTGGTCAGGGCCAAACCTGGGTCTCTGGCGCTGTGAGGCAGCAACTCTACCGCTGCGCCACCGTGCCTCCCTGAGGAAGTTTTCCAATGAGTTGCTTTTGTTGCGTGCTAACCAGTCAGCGGAAAGAACAATATATGATTACAATCGAGCTGTCCACTCTGTTCAAACAAGAGGACATGACTTCAGAATTAAGTGACAGAAGTCTAGGGTAACATGAGGGGGAACTTCTTTACTCAGAGAGTGCGTAAAAATAAAATTGGATAGGCATATGGATGAGAAGGGAGGAGGGTTATGGTAGCGGTGGGAAAGGGAAAAATATATGATTACAATCGAGATGGCCTGTTTCC
Source organism: Leucoraja erinaceus (assembly GCF_028641065.1). Classification (NCBI taxonomy): domain Eukaryota; kingdom Metazoa; phylum Chordata; class Chondrichthyes; order Rajiformes; family Rajidae; genus Leucoraja; species Leucoraja erinaceus. Next base: position 1,071,776 of record NC_073424.1, read on the forward strand.
GCTCTGTACAGATAGACACATAGACAATAGATGCAGAAGTAGGCCATTCGGCCCTTCGAGCCTGCACCGCCATTCAATGTGATCATGGCTGATCATCCCCAATCAGTACCCCGTTCCTGACTTCTCCCCATATCCCCTGACTCCGCTATTTTTAAGAGCCCTATCTAGCTCTCTCTTGAAAGTATTCCGAGAACCTGCCTCCACCGCCCTCTGTGGCAGAGAATTCCACAGACTCACCGCTCTCTGTGAGAAAAAGTTTCCTCGTCTCCGTTCTAAATGGCTTACTCCTTATTCTTAAACTGTGTGGCCCCTGGTTCTGGACTCCCCCAACATCGGGAACATGTTTCCTGCCTCTAGCGTGCCCAAACCCTTTACAATCTTGATAAAGGGAACAACGGCCAGTACGAGATACAGTCCAGTAAAGTCCTATATAAAGATAGTCTGATGGTCCCCAATGAGGTAGATGTTGCCTCTGGACCACTGGCTAGTTGCCCAAATGCGGGAATGTAGGACACGAGCAAGTTGGGCCGAAGGGCCTCTTTCCGTGCTGTTTGACTCCATGACACTCCTCATCCTCCCGCGCTCCAATCTCAGTTTGGTTTGTTATCTCCTGCACCGAGGAACAGTGAAAAGCCTTTGTTGTTTGCTAACGTCTCGACCCCGAAACGTCACCCGTTCCTTCTCTCCAGAGATGCTGCCTGTCCCGCTGAGTTACTCCAGTATTTTGCGTCTATGATCGAGCCATTCACAGGGTACAGGTACATGATGAGCGAATAACGTTTAGTGCAAGGTAAAGCCAATTCAGTCCCATCAAAGATAATAATAATAATAATAATAATAATTTTATTTATAGAGCACTTTAAAAACAAACATAGCTGCAATAAAGTGCTGTACATCACTAATCATTGACAAAAAAGTTAATACACACCAAAAAATAACAATCAAAAGAAATAGTAGGAAAAGACACGTAAAATAAAGAAACATCAAAAACACCACAAACAGAAGCAAAGCCTCGGGCATGGTCAAAAGCCAGGGAGTACAAATGTGTTTTAACACTGGATTTGAAGATGGACAGTGAGGGGGCCTGTCTGATGTGCAACGGCAGGGTGTTCCAGAGTGCCGGAGCAGCAACAGAGAAGGCTCTATCCCCTCTGAGCCTCCGACTAGACCTCGGTACCTCCAGGAGCAGCTGACCAGCTGACCTGAGGGACCGGGCAGGGGCGTATGGGTGGAGCAGCTCAGAGAGGTAAGGCGGGGCGAGCCCGTTCAGAGATTTAAAAACAAATAACAGTATCTTAAAATGAACTCGATAGCCACGGGATAGAGTCCCAGCCTGCCCCAACCTCTCCCTGTAGCTCAGGTCCTCGAGACCTGGCAACACCATCGTAAATCTTCTCTGCACTCTTTCCATCTTAACATAGAAACATAGACAATAGGTGCAGGAGACACAGAGAGACAGAGAGAGCAAGAACAGGAGAAGGAAGGGTAGAGAGAGAGTGTTTACGAAGGAACTGCAAATGCTGGAAAATCGAAGGTACACAAAAATGCTGGAGAAACTCAGCGGGAGCCGAAACGTTGCCTATCTCCTTCGCTCCATAGATGCTGCTGCACCCGCTGAGTTTCTCCAGCATTTTTGTGTAGCTAGGGTAGAGAGAGAGAGAGACAGGTGAGATAGAGTGACAGAGAAACAGAGAGAGCGAGAGAGACAGGGAGAGAGAGAGAAAGAGACAGAGGGAGAGAGACAGAGAGGGAGAGTGAGTCTGGGGGAGAGAAAGAGAGAGAGAGAGAGAGAGGCGTGAGATTGGGAGACATTGAGAGAGAAACAGAACGAGACAGAGAGAGAGCAAGAATGAGAGAGAGGGAGAGTGAGTCTCGGGGAGATAAAGAGAGAGAGAGACAGGTGAGAGATTGGGAGACACATGAGAGAGAGAGAGCAGAGAGAGAGAGAGAGAGAGAGAGAAAGAAGAGAGAGTGACAGGGACAGTGAGAGGGAGAGAGACACGGAACGAGTCTGAGGGGAGAGAGAGAGTGACAGGGACAGCGAGAGGGAGAGAGTCACAGTCTGAGGGAGAGACAGTGACAGTCAGAGAGAGAGAGAGAGAAAGGGAGAGGGAGATAGTGACAGAGAGAGAGAGAGCGGGTGAAAAATCAGGAGCTTTTACAGGAACACTCAAAAAGGACTTTGTACTAAATTGTGCGCTGCTGGAGACTCCTGAAGAGCTGGTGGCACAAAGGGAGAGGATAGACTTATGCCCGGTCCTTCAGACAGGACAATAGGGTGATGCAGCCCACCAGCTGAAGGTACAATGAGGCTGTAACAGATCACAATCAGACACTTCACTGGCCACTCTATCATGGTCTCTCCACCAATGTAAAAGGGTAAGGAGGTTGAGCACTCACAATGGGGGAGCTGAGCTGAGCTGGAAAACGCTGCAATGAGACTTTCACAAATGATTAGGTCCCACACAGCAAAACTGATAAGCCCCCCACCCCCACCCCCCCCTCTCCGACCACTACAACCAAACTATTTTCTCCTCCACATAAAAGGCAGGCGAATAAAGGACAAGGGAAAGCACGTGAAAACGATTTGAATTCTTTCAACAAAAGACATTCTTGAGACTTGAAGTAATGTTGTTTTGGGGCAGGGCTTGTCCCACCCCGGTCATTCCTTCTTCTCCCCCTCTCCGCACACCACTAGACTCAGGAACAGCTTCTTCCCCTCTGTTATCAGGCTTCTGTACGGCCCTTCCATAAGCTAGGGTACTGTCCGATTCACCTCTACCCCATTGCGGACATTAGACTTTGTCTGTGGAACTGATGTGCTGCAATGCTGAGAACTATATTCTGCACTCTGTATCTTCTCCCTTTTGCTCTACCTGTTGTACTGGCTGGACGAGGTTGACAACAGACAATGGACAATAGGTGCAGGAGGAGGCCATTCGGCCCTTCGATAGACAATAGACAATAGGTGCAGGAGGGCTAGGTTCCCGATGTTAGGGAAGTCCATTCGGATAAAGGGGAAATCCTTCGAGCCAGCACTGAATCCTGGATTCAAAGGTGTTGAGGCCAGTTCATTGGCTATTTTAGAGGGATCATCCCTTGTGGCTACAATCAGTACGGGATACCCCAGCCATGATCATATTGAATGGCGGTGCCTTCCTCCCCATATCTATGTTTCCCCCCGACTGCCGATATTTTCTGCTATTTTTAAGAGCCCTATCTACCTCTCTCTTGAAAGCATCCAGAGAACCTGCCTCTGAGGCAGAGAATTCCACAGACTCACCACTCTCTGTGAGAAAAAGTGGTTCCTCATCTCTGTTCTAAATGGCTTACTCCTTATTCTTAAACAGGTGCAGGAGTCAGCCATTCGGCCCTTCGAGCCAACACTTTCAGTCTGAAGAAGGGTTTCGGGCCGAAACGTTGCCTATTTCCTTCGCTCCACAAATGCTGCTGCACCCGCTGAGTTTCTGCAGCATTTTTGTCTACCTTCGATTTTCCAGCATCTGCAGTTCCTTCTTAAACACTTTGACGTTAAAGGGCCTGTTCCCACTTGGCGACTGCCGGCGTCATTGACTGGCGTATCGCGGGTTGCCGAAATATTTTGAACATTTCAAAATCCAGCGGCGACAAAAAAAATGTTGCGACGCTCGGGGAGACGCCGCGCGCCGATGCGCCGTCACGCCACGACTTTTCCAGTGACCCGATACGTCAGTCGCGAAAAAATCGGCAGGTGGGAACAGGCCCTTTGCGCACCTTCGGATGTCACCCTTTTGCGAGTAAGAGTCGCGGTGAAGAGCGTTTCATCGTCAAATGTACCGACAATGGAACGATGAAATTCTTACTTGCAGCAGCACAAAGACTAAAGTTCAGTTTGAAGTTCAGTTTTAGATTAGTATCACACGTGCCGAGGTACAGTGAAAAGCTTTAAGGGCCTGTTCCACTTGTAAAGGTTTCGCAGTTAGCGATATCGGGCGGGGAGAGGCAGAGCACATTCTGGCGGTGTTTGTGGTGCGCTGAGTGATTTCCAGTGGGCATTATGTGCCCCATAAGCAGTTGACGAAACTGCTGCCGACTGGGCTTTCAGCGGTTGCCAGGGAACTCTGATCTTCCAACATTATGTCAATCATGCTTAAGGATTCTTGGGGTCGTTACAACACTTGTTTTCTTTGCATGCGATTCTGTTTTGAAAGTGCTGCGAGTGCTGACCCTATTACTTTTGTTTAAAGAGATTTTGTCCCTTTCCCTTCTAAGCCGCAGCGAGCTAAGTAGCTGAAGGGCCTTTAGCCGCTAAACCCTGAATGGATTCTCCTTCCGCAAAGTCGGGGCGGGCCGATTGAAAGAGGCATCGGCTGGCAGCGAGGCCTCCCGGCCGCTGGCGCCTGGCATTCCCCAGTGACACGATCCCCCGTCGCTCCCAGTCCCGGCCGCTTCCGTTCCCTCAGCGCCGACGGCGTGGGAGCTTTCCGTCACTCCCAGTGTCCTGTCGAACACACGCTTCCACCTCCAGGGCATGTTGCCCCTCCCCCATCGCCCCCTACCCGAGAAAGAAGGATACAACAGCGGATGTGGAGAGGATGTTTCCACCAGTGGGAGAGTCCATTCATTCATTAATTCATTTATTCAATCATTCAATCATACATTCATTCATGCTTTCATTCATTCACTGGGAGAGTCTAGGACTAGAGGGCCCAGCCTCAGAATTAAAGGATGTACCTTCAGAGAGGAAGATGAGGAAGAATGTCTTTAGTCAGAGGGTGGTGAATCTTTGGAATTCATTGCCACTGTGGAGGCCAAGTCATCAGAAGTTTTTAAGGCGGAGATTGATAGATTATTGAAGGTACACAAAATGCTGGAGAAACTCAGCGGGTGCAGCAGCATCTATGGAGCGAAGGACATAGGCAACGTTTACGTCCGAAAGCCTACTTCAGACTACATTCGGCCCAAAACGTTGCCTATTTCCTTCGCTCCATAGATGCTGCTGCACCTGTTGAGTTTCTCCAGCTTTTTTGTCTACCTTCGATTTTCCAGCATCTGCAGTCCCTTCCTAAACACATTGATTGATTATTGACCAGTACAGGTGCCAGGGGTTAAGGGGAGAAGGCAGGAGAATGGGGTTGAGAGGGAATGATAGATCACCCAGGATTGAATGGCAGAGTAGACTCGATGGGCCGAATGGTCTAGTTCCACTCCTGTGAATTTATGAACATTTTATCAGTTCAGTTCAGGTCTGAAAAAGGGTTCCGACACGAAACGTCACCCATTCCTACTCTCCAGAGATGATACAATACAATACAATGATACAATTTATTTGTTGCCATTTGAACCTCATTGAGGTTCAAACGAAATTTGATGCTGCCTCTCCCGCTGAGTTACTCCAGCATTTTGTGTCTTTCTTTAGTTCAGTTCAGTTTAGTTTATTGTCACATGTACCCGAGGTACAGTGAAAAGCTTGTGTTGCGTGCTATCCAGTCAGCGGAAAGGCAATACATGATTACAATCGAGCCGTCCACAGTGTACAGATACAGGATAAAGGGAATAAAGTTTAGTGCAAGGTAAAGCCAGCAAAGTCCGATCAACGATAGTCCGAGGGTCACCAATGAGGTAGATAGTAGTTAGAAACATAGAAACATAGAAAATAGGTGCAGGAGGAGGCCATTCGGCCCTTCGAGCCTGCACCGCCATTCATTGTGATCATGGCTGATCATCCCCAATCGATAACCCGTGCCTGCCTTCTCCACGTATCCCTGGACTCCACTAGCCCCTAGAGCTCTATCTAACTCTCTCTTATATCCATCCAGTGACTTGGCCTCCACTGCCCTCTGTGGCAGGGAATTCCACAAATTCACAACTCTCTGGGTGAAAAGTTTTTCCTAACCTCACCTCAGGCCTTAAAAATGATCCCCGTCCCTTTATTCTAAGACCATTAGCCCCTGAGGTCTGGACTGCCCAACATGAGGGAAGGCAGGAATTCCATAAATTCACACAACTCTCTGGATTTTTTTTCTCACTGCGACCTCCCCTTTATTCTAAGCTTGGCCCCTGGTCCACATTGAAACATTTTTTCCTGAAGCTTGTCAGCACTGCAAGTTCGCACTGCTCGCTGGCCGTGGTGGGACGGTTCATGTGCGACTTCCCGCGCTGGATTGTCACGTGCGGCAAGGCACAGTGAGATTCTTTGCTTGCCTACACAATGTATAGAAATAACAGGCACCTACAGTGCTGACAAAGTTACGAAGCACGCCGGCTCCCCCCCTCCGCTTTGTTCCCCTCCCCCCCCTCGCAGTGGTCCTCCACGCCTTCCACGGAGTATTGTGTGCAGTTTTGGTCCCCTAATTTGAGGAAGGACATTCTTGCTATTGAGGGAGCCCAGCGTAGGGTCACCAGGTTAATTCCAGGGATGGCAGGACTGTCATATGCTGAGAGAATGGAGCAGCTGGGCTTGTACACTCTGGAGTTTAGAAGGATGAGAGGATATCTCATTGAAACATATAAGATTGTTAAGGGTTTGGACACAGCTAGAGGCAGGAAACATGTTCCCGATGTTGGGGGAGTCCAGAACCAGGGGCCACACAGTTTAAGAATAAGGAGGGAGCCATTTAGAACGGAGACGAGGAAACACTTTTTCTCACAGAGAGTGGTGAGTCTGTGGAATTCTCTGCCTCAGAGGGCGGTGGAGGCATGTTCTCTGGATGCTTCTCCCCACATCCCCTGACTCCGCTATTTTTAAGAGCCCTATCTAGCTCTTGAAAGCATCCAGAGAACCTGCCTCCACCGCCCTCTGAGGTAGAGAATTCCACAGACTCACCACTCTCTGTGAGAAAAAGCGTTTCCTCGTCTCCGTTCTAAATGTCTTACCCCTTATTCTTAAACTGTGTGTGGCCCCTGGTTCTGGACTCCCCCGTGGTTGCGTGCTAACCATTGAATGGCGGTGCTGGCTCGAAGGGCCGAATGGCCCACTCCTGCACCTATCGTCTATTGTGCCAATGCACAGAAGTTGGACCTCCAGATAAAGGCCGAGGACCTAACCTTAAGACGTCAGAGGATTATGGAGCCACTCGAGGTTGAGGCTACCCTGAGAGAAAAGGCAAGATTGTAAATAGTAGCGGAGAAAGAAAAATGGCTTCTCATTAAAATCGCCCGCAATCCCGTGTCATTTAGACTTTAATACCCCTTTTGTGTCTTTTTTGTTGTTGTCGTCAGAAACGGCTACAGTTTGTTCTTGTCTGTGAAAGGAGGCAGGAACTAATCTCGAACATTCGCCACCTTCTTGTAGAGAAAGTTGTATTCTCGCAGCGGGGGGGGGGGGGGGGGGGGGGGGGAGGGGGGGGGGGGGGGGGGAGGGGGACCGGATCCGGATCCGCCACTGGGAAATCTCTGCTACTGTCTTGCTGTTCATTTCAATACCAATGTACAAGGGACCGAATGGTTCACACGCCTGCTTCCCATTCACAGATTAACTCCACGGAGCAACCTTCAGGGGAGTCAATGGACCCACTCAGCATGGAGACTGGGCCCCTCGGCTATCCCGAGCCCACGCCAACCATCCACAGTGTCCACTTGCACTAATCCTACATTTAGTTTCCTTTACCCATTCCTTCTCTCTACGGATGCTGCCAGTCCCGCTGAGTTACTCCTGCATTTTGTGTCCCCGATGTAAACCAGCATCTGCAGTTCCTTCCCACACTTTAGTTTAGTTTAGAGATACAGTTTGCATCGACTAGCGTGAATACCGTTCAGTGCAAGGTCAAGCCAGTTAAGTCTGATCAAAAGATAGTCCGTGGTAGACAAAAATGCTGGAGAAACTCAGCGGGCGAGGCAGCATCTATGGAGCGAAGGAATAGGTGACGTTTTGACCCGAAACGTCACCTATTCCTTCGCTCCATAGATGCTGCCTCACCCGCTGAGTTTTTCCAGCATTTTTGTCTACCTTCCATTTTTCCAGCAACTGCAGTTCTTTCTTAAAGATAGTCCGAGGATCTTCAGTAAGGCCGATGGGAGGTCAGGACCGCTCTCTAGTTGGTGAGAGGATGGTTCAGTTGCCTGATAACAGCCGGGAAGAAACTCCCTGAATCTGGAGGTGTGTGCGTTTTCACACTTCTGTACATCTTGCCCTGACGGGGGAGAGGGGAGAAGAGGGAGTGGCCGGGGGTGAGACTGGTCTTTGATTATGCTGCTGGCCTTGCCGAGGCAGCGCAGGTGAGGGAGTGTAGAAGTGGAGTTGTCAATGGAAGGAAATAGGTCGGTTTGTGTAGATGGTCCATGGGCTGCGTCCACAATTCGCCCCAATTTCTTGCGGAGAGCTGCCTTCTCCCCAATCCCCTAACCGTATTTTTAAGAGCCCTATCTAGCTCTCTCTTGATAGCTTCCAAAACCCTTCCTCCACCGCACTCTGAATTTTCCGGGGACGTCACCACTGGTCCTTGATGTTTCCTCGTCTCTGTTCTAAATGGCCTCCCTCCGATTCTTAAACTGTGTGCGCTAGGGTTCGGGGGAGTGGGGGAAGTGGGGTTGTCAATAGACAATAGAAAATAGGTGCAGGAGTAGGCCATTCGGCCCTTCGAGCCAGCACTGTCATGGCTGATCATCCCCAATCAGTACCCCGTTCCTGCCTTCTCCCCATATCCCCTGACTCCGCTATCTTTAAGAACCCTATCTAGCTCTCTCTTGAAAGCTTCCAGAGAACCGGCCTCCACCGCCCTCTGAGGCAGAGAATTCCACAGACTCACCACTCTCTGTGAGAAAGAGTGTTTCCTCGTCTCTGTTCTAAATGGCTCCCTCCTTATTCTTAAACTGTGTGGTCCCTAGTTCTGGACTCCCCCAACATCGGGAACATGTTTCCTGCCTCTAGCGTGTCCAAGCCCTTAACAATCTAATATGTTTCAATGAGGTACCCTCTCATCCTTCTAAAAACTCCAGAGTGTACAAGCCCAGCCGCTCCATTCTCTCAGCATATGAGAGATATGTATATGTCATTGGCGTACGAGGCCTTTCGTGTTCTAACTCTCCGCCATTCCGAAAACGTTTCCGTGCGATCCCGCGCGGGTTTGTGGCGTTCAGCCAATTGTGCTCCACCGTGACCAGTCGGGGTGAAGGGGTTAGTTCCCACGGGACATGGTGTCTCCCCCTTCTGACTGTGTGGACGGGGAGCCTCGGCCGAAGGTGTTCACCCCTCCCCCCCCGCGACACCAGATCAGCCACTGATAGACACAAAAAGCTGAAGTAACTCAGCGGGACAGGCAGCATCTCTGGAGAGACCCTTCTTCAGACTGAGAGTCAAGGGAGAGGGAAACAAGAGATATAGACGGTGATGTGGAGAGATAAAGGCCAAATGCTTGAAAGAGACTAGATGGGCTCAAAGAAAGCAATAAGGGGCATATAGGGAGAAGGCGGAACGCAGTTTGATTGGGGATGATAACATTGAAGGCGGTGCTGGCTTGAAGGGCCGAACGGCCTACTCCTGCACCTATTGTCTTTTGTCTATTATCCTCCCCTATATCTCCACCTGACTAGTTAGAAGAAGGGTCTCGACCCCCGAAACATCACCCGCTCCTTCTCTCCACAGATGCTGCCTGTCCCGCTGAGTTACTCCGGCTTTTTGTGTGTGTCTTCGCTTGAAACTGGGGCTGAAACTGCAGTCCCTTCCGACACACAGATCAGCCATTGTCGGCCCTTTGGCCGTGGGGTGGGGGGGGGGTGGGGGTTGACTCTGTTTGCGGGCTCTCGACTCTGTTGGAGACATCCCCCTTTGACTTGCCTTTCATTCCTCCAGGGTGCCCAGGATACGTTTGAGAGCTACTACAGGAAACAAAGGAAGAAACAGGCTCGCTTAGTCTTCCAGCTCCCTTCGAACATGGTAGGTATAATCTCCCCATTCATATCCACTGAGCAAAGAACGTTGTATTCTTGACCGCATAAACTTGCCTTTTTGTTTTTAACTGCGGATTACTCAGCTCGTCAGATCAGTTTGACCCCCCCCCCCCCTGCACTCGGTCCATTTTCCCCCTGAGATTCTATTCTTTAGTTTAGCCTGCCGTCGTTCCGTTTATTGTCCTGACTCAAAATGCTTGTCTTGTTGCAGCATGAAACATTAGACGGCTACAGGAGGTACTTTCATCAAATCGTGGGGTGAGTGTTCGTCCTAGTTGTACAGGGTCTTGGTGAGACCACACCTGGAGTATTACGCACAGTTTTGGTCTCCAAATCTGAGGAAGGACATTATTACCATAGAGGGAGTACAGAGAAGGTTCACCAGACTGATTCCTGTGATGTTAGGACTTTCATATGAAGAAAGACTGGATAGACTCGCTAGAATTTAGAAGATTGAGGGGTGATCTTATAGAAATTTACAAAATTCTTGAGGGGTTCGACAGGCTAGATGCAGGAAGATTGTTCCCGATGTTGGGGAAGTCCAGAACAAGGGGTCACAGTTTAAGGATAAGGGGGAAATCTTTTAGAACCGAGATGAGAAAAACATTTTTCACGCAGAGAGTGGTGAATCTCTGGAACTCTCTGCCACAGAAGGTAGTTGAGGCCAGTTCATTGGCTATATTTAAGAGGGAGTTAGATGTGGCAATTGTGGCTAAAGGGATCAGGGGGTATGGAGAGAAGGCAGGTACAGAATACTGAGTTGGATGATCAGCCATGATCATATTGAATGGCAGTGCAGGCTCGAAGGGCAGAATAGCCTACTCCTGCACCTATTTTCTGTGTTTCTATGTTCTGCGTGCGAGAGTCAGAAATAAAAAAACGTTCTACCGGCGCGGTGCTTCCATAGAAACATAGAAAATAAGTGCAGGAGGAGGCCATTCGAGCCAGCACCGCCATTCATTGTGATCATGGCTGATCGTCCCCAATCAATAACCCGTGCCTGCCTTCTCCCCATATCCCTTGATTCCGCTAGCCCCTAGTGCTCTATCTAAAGGCCCTGTACCATTATCCCGAGTTACTCACGAATTCTCCCGCGTTTTCCCCTCGATTCAAACTCGGAGACGCCGGCCGTAGGTACTCGGGGCTATTTTTTTTACTCCTGGACATTTTTGAACATGATGAAAAAAACGTCCCGACTTACCTGATGCACCGAGTACTTACGGCCTGTATAACGAGCCGCTACGATATATCTACGGACTCCTACGGACTCGCTACAGACATTCTCCAAGTTTCAATCAAGGGGAAAACTCGGGAGAATTCATGAGTAACTCGGGAAAGTGGGACAAGGGCTTTACTCTCCCTTAAATCCATCCAGTGACTTGGCCTCCACTGCCCTCTGTGGCGGGGAATTCCACAAATCCACAACGCTCTGGGTGAAAACGTTTTTTTCTCACCTCAGTCTTAAATGGCCTCCCCTTTATTCTAAGACTGCGGCCCCTGGTTCTGGACTCGCCCGGCATTGGGAACATTTTCTAAGACGTCGGGCTTAGCCTTCCCGATCCTCGGGCAATCGCAAGGATTTAAGATGGTTTCAGTTTTGCGCAGTTTAGAAACGCAGCGCGGAAACAGGCCCTCCGGCCCACCGTGGCTTCCAAGATGGCGCCCTTCCCAGGCGGCTGCTTGCCTGGCGAGCCACAGAAGCAGATCCACCAACTCACGTTGCTATAGGGTGATTTCACTAAAGGTCACTGGAGCGTAGATCCGCACCCACGTGACCAAAATTCTCAAGTGGAGGACACTCGAGGGTTCGGTGCATGTTAGTGGATGGGAAAAAACGCATTTTCCCACCCGTTAAAAACATAGAAAACGGCGAGGTTGTGAGCTGCAATTTACTGTACCAGTCGGGGTGACCGTGAGGCACAGCTACCTAGATTTACAGGGGAAAAAAAAGATAGCAAGTAAGGTAAATTCAAGAGGGAGCTGAAGGTGCCAAACCGGCGGAAATGAACAGCCGACATTTGCCGTGGATATTTACAGGTCCAAAATCCTGAATTTCATCAAAAGTAAGTCATTATTAACTTACTTTTGATAAATTCAGCGACAAAAAAAACATGTTTTGGTCGTGGGTGCGGATCTACGCTCCAGTGACCTTTAGTGAAATCACCCTATAGGGCCGGTCCCACTTGGCAATTATTTTCAGCGACTGCTGGCGTCATGTCAGTGCCGCTAAATGGTTTTGAACATTTGAAAATCCAGCGGCGACAAAAAAATGTTGCGACACTTGATACGTCATCACGTCACCGCCACATCACGCCGCAGCATGCCGCAAATCTTTCTGTGTCCTGGTACGTCAGTCAAAGACGCCAGCATTTGACGAAAAATACACCATGTGGGACAGGCCCTTAAGCCTCCACGCTCGTAAACCTCGATTCCAACAGACCATGTATCAATACACTGTAAATGGATCGATTGTGATCACATGCATGAAGGAACTGCAGGTGCTGGTTTAGATCGAAGTTAGACACAAAGTGCTGGAGGAACTCAGCGGGACGGGCAGCATCTCTGGAGAGAAGGAATGGGTGACGTTTCGGGTTGAGACCCTTCTTCAGACCCTGAAGATTGTTAAGGGCTTGGACACGCTAGAGGCAGGAAACATGTTCCCGATGTTGGGGTAGTCCAGAACTAGGGGCCACACAGTTTAAGAATAAGGAGTAAGCCATTTAGCACGGAGACGAGGAAACACTTTTTCTCACAGAGAGTGGTGAGTCTGTGGAATTCTCTGCCTCAGAGGGCGGTGGAGGCCGGTTCTCTGGATGCTTTCAAGAGAGAGCTACATAGGGCTCTTAAAAATAGCGGAGTCAGGGGACATGGGGAGAAGGCAGGAACGGGGTACTGATTGTGGATGATCAGCCATGATCACATTGAATGGCGATGCTGGCTCGAAGGGCCAAATGGCCTACTCCTGCACCTATTGTCTATTGTCTATTGAACCAATCATGACCTGAAACATCACCCATTCCTTCTCTCCAGAGATGCTGCCTGTTCCACTGGGTTACTCCAGCATTTTGTGTCTATCTTTGATTGTAATCATGTACTGTCTTTTTACGCTGACTGGTTAGCACGCAACAAAAGCTTTTCACTGTACCTCAGTACACGTGACGATAAACTAAACTGAGTCCACGCCGACCAGCGATCCCCGCACATTAACGCTATCCTACACACACTAGGGACAATTTACATTTATAAGCATGCCAATTAACCTACAAACCTGCACGTCTTTGAAAGCCAAAGAACTAGGAGAAAAGCCACGCAGGTCACGGGGAGAACGTTCAAACTCCGTACAGACAGCACCCGTAGTCAGGATGGAGCCCGGGTCTCTGGTGCTGTGAGGCAGCAACTCTACCGCTGCGCCACCGTGAGAGGAATGTTTAATTGGACGAGTAAAGATAGCGGAGTCAGGGGAATAATGGGTAAGCCATTTAGAACAGAGACGAGGAAACACTTTTTCACACAAAGAGTTGTGAGTCTGTGGAATTCTCTGCCTCAGAGGGCGGTGGAGGCCGGTTCTCTGGATACTTTCAAGAGAGAGCTAGATAGGGCTCTTGAAGATAACGGAGTCAGGGGATATGGGGAGAAGGCAGGAACGGGGTACTGATTGTGGATGATCAGCCACGATCACATTGAATGGCGGTGCTGGCACCAAATGGCCTACTCCTGCACCTATTGTCTATTGAGTATTTCACTTTAGTCGTCTTCCCTCAGAACGTCTCCTCTGGCAAGGGGGGAGCAGAGGAGATTTACGAGAATGTTGCCAGGGGTGAGGGGTTGAGCAGGCTGGGACTTTACTCTAGAACTGTAGTCTGCATATTTATAAGTTCATAAGTGATAGAAGACAAATTAGACCATTCGGCCCATCGTTCTAATCCACCATTCAATCATGGCTGATCTATCTCTCCCTCCCAACCCCATTCTCCTGCCTTCTCCCCATTACCCCTGCCACCCGCACTAATCAAGAATCCATCTAACAGGTAGACAAAAATGCTGGAGAAACTCAGCGGGTGCAGCTGCATCTATGGAGCGAAGGAAATAGGCAACGTTTCGGCCCGAAACGTTGCCTATTTCCTTCTCTCCATAGATGCTGCTGCACCCGCTGAGTTTCTCCAGCATTTTTGTATACCTTCGATTTTCCAGCATCTGCAGTTCCTTCTTAAACACAATAATCTATCTATCTCTGCCTTAAACATATCCACTGACTTGGCCTCCACAGCCGTCTGTGGCAAAGAATTCCACAGATTCACCACCCTCTGACTAAAGAAATTCCTCCTCATCTCCTTCCTGTACGGAGTTTGTACGTTCTCCCTGTGACCACATGGGTTGGTTTTTTTCCGGGTGCTCCCGATTCCTCCCACACTCCAGAGACGTGGAATTTTTAAAGTTAATTGACTTTGGTTAAACTTTTAATTGGCCCCAGTGCGTTGGATAGTGCTAGTATATGGGCATTGCTGGTTGACACGGACTTGGTGGGCCGAAGGGCCTATTTTCGCGCTGTTTTTCCAAACTAATCTAAAAACGTGAACCAGAGGGATGTCAGTTGAGTTTAGTTTATTGTCACGTGTACCGAGGTACAGTGAAAAGCTTTTGTTGCGTGCTGTACAGTCAGCGGAAAGACAATACGTGATTACAATCGAGCCGTCCACAATGTTGATCCGCATGATACAGGGAATAACATGAATAGCGTTTAGTGCAAAATAAAGCCAGTAAAGTCCGATCAAAGATAGTCCGAGAGTCTCCAATAAGGTAGATAGTAGTTCAGGACCGCTCTCTGGTTGTTGTAGGATGGTTCAGTTGCCTGATAACAGCCGGGACGAAACTGTCCCTGAATCTGGAGGTGTGTGCGTTTGTTTTCACACTTCTGTACCTCTTGCCCGATGGGAGAGGGGAGAAGAGGGAGTGGCCGGGGTGAGACTGGTCCTTGATGATGCTGCTGGCCTTGCCGAGGCAGCGTGAGGTGTAGATGGAGTCAGTGGGAGGGAGGCTGGATTGTGCGATGGTCTGGGCTGTGATTTTGCTGCGGCTGACTTTTCCTCCACTTCTCTGACCTGTGGCCATTCTCCCTGCAGCTTCTTCGTGGTTGAGGACCACATCCTCCACACCACCCAGGGCCTGGTGAACAGAGTGTACATCGACCAACTCTGGGAGCTGGCCGTGTCCAAAACCATGTCAGCACTCCGCACCCATTCAGTAAGTAAGACTGTGTCGATTAGCCTTCCACCCACAGATGTTTTACAGATACAGCGCGGAAACATAGAAACATAGAAATTAGGTGCAGGAGTAGGCCATTCGGCCCTTCGAGCCTGCACCGCCATTTAATATGATCATGGCTGATCATCCAACTCAGTATCCTGTACCTGCCTTCTCTCCATACCCCCTGATCCCTTTAGCCACAAGGGCCACATCTAACTCCCTCTTAAATATAGCCAATGAACTGGCCTCAACTACCCTCTGCGGCAGAGAGTTCCAGAGATTCACCACTCTCTGTGTGAAAAAAGTTCTTCTCATCTCGGTTTTAAAGGATTTCCCCCTTATCCTTAAGCTGTGACCCCTTTGTCCTGGACTTCCCCAACATCGGGAGCAATCTTCCTGCATCTAGCCTGTCCAACCCCTTAAGAATTTTGTAAGTTTCTATAAGATCCCCTAAATTCTAGAGAGTATAAACCAAGTCTATCCAGTCTTTCTTCATAAGACAGTCCTGACATCCCAGGAATCAGTCTGGTGAACCTTCTCTGCACTCCCTCTATGGTAATAATGTCCTTCCTCAGATTAGGAGACCAAAACTGTACGCAATGCTCCAGGTGTGGTCTCACCAAGACCCTGTACAACTGCAGTAGAACCTCCCTGCTCCTATACTCAAATCCTTTTGCTATGATCCCGGCACATCAACACCATCCTACACACACTGGGGACAATCTACACTTTCACCGAAGCCATTTAACCCACAAATCAACCTGCATGCCTTTGGAGTGTGGGAGTTTGGAGTGTGGGAGGAAACCGGAACACCCGGAGATCGGGTGGAACCCGGGTCTCTAGCGCTGTGAGGCAGCAACTCTACCGCTGCGTCACCGTGCCACCCCCTCACCCCTGCCCACCCTTTACCGACCATGTTTGTCCCGTCTCTAATCTCTCTCCCAGTTTCCTCCCCCACCCTCTCCCTCCACAATAAGTCCCGAAATGCCTTTAAACAAAAAGAACACAAAATGCGGGTCAGGCAGCATCTGTGGAGAACATGGATAGGTGACGTTTCACAGAATGCTGGAGTAACTCAGCGGGTCAGGCAGCATCTGTGGAGAACATGGATAGGTGACGTTTCACAGAGTGCTGGAGTAACTCAGCGGGTCAGGCAGCATCTGTGGAGAACATGGATAGGTGACGTTTCACAGAGTGCTGGAGTAACTCAGCGGGTCAGGCAGCGTCTGTGGAGAACATGGATAGATGACATTTCACAGAGTGCTGGAGTAACTCAGCGGGTCAGGCAGCATCTGTGGAGAATGTGGACAGGCGTTTCATTAGTGCATACGTTGCAGGAACCGAATTATGGGGTTATGGGGAAAAGGCAGGAGAATGGGGTCAGGAGGGAGTGATAGATCAGCCATGGCGGACTAGATGGGCCGAATGGCCTAATTCTGCTCCTATCACTTGTGAGCTTGTGAACTTATGAATGAGGCCATTCGGCCCATCTAGCCCATCAGGAACAGCAAGTGCTGGAGTCTGTTGAGAACATGATGGATGACCCTTCTGACGATATATAACCTATGCATGCCCACCAGAGACGCTGCCTGACCCGCTGAGTTACTCCAGCACTGTGTTATTTTGTGTATTAAGCAGCATCTGAGAGGAGATTTACTACAAGATCTGGCATTGAACTATGATTTGTTTTGTTCCTCACCCTCAGTCGTACTGCTCGGACCCGAACCTGGTGCTGGATTTGAAGAACCTCCTCGTTCTCTTTGCAGACACTCTACAGGTAAGGACCTGATGCTTGCCCAAACTGATGAGAGGGATAGACAGAGGTGATGTGGACAAGCGGCCAAATTGTGAGCAATGGAACGATTCTTGGATGGGACATGACTTGGAATTAAGGGACTGTTTGCATCGTGTACATGTGTCCGTAACGTTCTTTACGCAGAGAGTAGTAGCGGACCTCAGTGGAGTTTAGAGCACCACAGTGGAAGTGGTGGAGGCACTCGCATTGGTACAGGCAGCAAATAAATCATGGCATAGGAGAGAAGGGAAGGGAGGGTTGTGGTATTCTCTGCAGGCAGAGGGCGGGGAGGCCGTTCGGCATGGATTGTAGGGCCGAGATGGCCTGTTTCCGTGCTGTAATTGTTATATTAATGGTTATCTGCAGTTCCTTGTTTCTAAGATCTGGCGTGGAACTATGATTTTTTTTGTTCCTCACCCTCAGTCGTACTGCTCGGACCCGAACCTGGTGCTGGATTTGAAGAACCTGCTCGTTCTCTTTGCAGACACTCTATTCAGGTAAGGAAAATTGATGCTTGCCCACAAGATGGGATTTAGAAATTACAAAAGGTGGAGGGGATTGGGGAGTGCCAAATTGTGGGGGGTGTGGAACGAGGGTGGATGGGTCATCTCAGTCCACCCCACGACAGAAGGGGGAGGTGTTGTGTCAGTTTGATAGTTTCATGTGAAAACGTTGACCTCCAGTTTCAGTTTAGTTTCTACACCACAATGCTGGAGTATCAGCAACAGGCAGCGTCCTGAGAGAGCCAGAGAAGTTCTGTGGAATTCTCTGCCTCAGAGGAGGCCGGTTCTCTGGATGCTTTCAAGAGAGAGCTAGTTAGGGCTCTTAAAAATAGTGGAGTCAGGGGATATGGGGAGAAGGCAGGAACGGGGTACTGATTGGGGATGATCAGCCATGATCACATTGAATGGCGGTGCTGGATCGAGAGGGTTCCCAGAATGGCCTCCTGGGATGTCAGGATTGTCTATATGAATATGTTATGATAGAACTTGGTTTATCCCGGGAAGGAAAGAAGATCATAAAACAGGGGATCTTATAGAAACTTACAAAATTAAAGTGACGAGACAGGCTAGGATGCAGGAAGATTGCTCCCGATGTTAGGGGTGTGGGAGAGGGGGTCACAGCTTCAGTCTCAAGTCCAAATCCTTTACAGAACCGGGAGGAGTTATACACTTTTTTCACAGCCAGAGTGTGAAAACTCTGAACTCTCTGCCACATTCAGTAGGGGCCAGTTCTTCCCAGCTGTTATCAGGGAACTAGAACCATGGCCCAACCAGCTAGTGGTCCTGACCTCCCATCTACCTCACTGGAGACCCTCGGACTATGTTTAATTGGATTTTACTGGACTTTACCTTGCACTAAACGTTATATCCTTCATCTTGTATGTGTACACTGTCGACTGCTAGATTGTGATCGTGTATTGTCTTCCTGCTGACTGGATAGCATGCAACAAAAGCTTTTCACTGTACCTCAGTACACGTGACAATTAAACTGTGCTGTACCATGCTATATTCTCGGTTGATAGAGTCATAGAGTGATACAGCGTGGAAACAGCCCCGTGGGGCCAACTTGCCCAACATGTCCCAGCCACACTAGTCCCACCTGCCTGCGTTTGGCCCATATCCCTCTACACCTGTCCTATCCATGTACCTGTCCAAATGCTTCTAAAACTTTCGCAAGTTGACAAAACTTCACCAGGTAGACAAAACTGCTGGAGAAACTCAGCGGGTGAGGCCACACCTACGGAGAGAAGGAATAGGTGATGTTTCGGGTCGAGACCCTTCTTCAGACTTAAGAATAAGGGGTAGGCTATTTTGTGCTGAGATGAGGAAAAACCTTTTCACCCAGAGGGTTGTGAATCTGTGGAATTCTCCGCCACAGAAGGCAGTGGAGGCCAATTCATTGGATGTTTTCAAGGGAGAGTCAGATTCACCTCTTAGGGCTAACGGAATCAAGGGATATGGGGGAGAAAGGAGGAACGGGGTACTATTTTGGATGATCAGCCATGATTGTGTTGAATTTGTGGAATGGTCTGGAACAGGAGATAAAACCTAGCACAAACATAATTCAGTTTAAAAAGATGTACAAAAACACATTTTTTTAAAGGATATTGGGCTGAGGATACGTGATTGTCAGTGGGATATTTGTTATACTGATTGTATTGGGAAAGGTGATTATAGGGTGACCGGTTGTCTATGTGACTAAGATACTGTATAGTATATGAGGTTATTTTCTTTTTTCTTTTTCTTTCTTTTTTTGTATGGCTTTGTAAATATTTGATTAGTGTATAAATGTAAATAATATGGTGTACATATAGCTGCTGGTGTACATATAACCATATAACCATATAACAATTACAGCACGGAAACAGGCCATCTCGGCCCTACAAGTCCGTGCCGACACAACTTTTTTTCCCTTAGTCCCACCTGCCTGCACTCGTACCATAACCCTCCATTCCCTTCTCATCCATATGCCTATCCAATTTATTTTTAAATGATACCAATGAACCTGCCTCCACCACTTCCACTGGAAGCTCATTCCACACCGCTACCACTCTCTGAGTAAAGAAGTTCCCCCTCATGTTACCCCTAAACTTCTGTCCCTTAATTCTGAAGACATGTCCTCTTGTTTGAATCATCCCTATTCTCAAAGGGAAAAGCTTGTCCACATCAACTCTGTCTATCCCTCTCATCATTTTAAAGATCTCTATCAGGTCCCCCCTTAACCTTCTGCGCTCCAGAGAATAAAGACCTAACTTATTCAACCTATGACACACCATATCATATACATATGGTGTACATATAGCTGCTGGTGTACATATGGTGTACATATAGCAGTTGAATAAGGGGTGGGAATTAATAAGATTTGGCTTCTTCCTGCTCCTTTGCAGACACAAATTCGACACAAACGATTTCATTTATGTACAGATATTGTTCATGACACTTTATAAATATTCTTGTGTTGTTTTTTGTTTGTTGTTTCACACTTGCTTTTTATTCTTGTATTCTGCTCGAAATAAAGAATTAAATAAAAAAAATTAAATAACAATGACGGTGCTTGCTTGAAGGGCCGAATGGCCTACTCCTGCACCTATCTGCTATGTTTCTATGTGTCTGCGTTGCGATAGAACCCGCGATGAACTACTTTCCCCACAAAGGACTGGTGTCTAAAGGACTTGCGTTCGATTTGCAGGGTTATGGCTTCCCCGTCAATCAGTACTTTGACATGCTGTTGGAGATACGTGATCAGTACGGAGACATTCTGCTCAAGAAGTGGTCTGGAGTCTTCAGGTAAGAATCATTAGATGTGATTCATAAGTTCATAAGCTTCAGGAGCTGAATTATGCCATTTGTCCCATCAAGACCCCACACCTGGAGTATTGTGTGTAGTTTTGGTCCCCTAATTTGAGGAAGGACATTCTTGCTATTGAGGGAGTGCAGCGTAGGTTTACAAGGTTAATTCCCGGGATGGCGGGACTGTCATATGCTGAGAGAATGGAGCGGCTGGGCTTGTACAACCTGGAGTTTAGAAGGATGAGAGGATCTTATTGAAACGTATAAGATTTACGAGCATTGTGTTGCGTGAGTTGGCCAGACCTGCCCCTGGGCCTGTGGAGTGGTTGGAGGTAGCCATGCCTCGCGCAGTCCATGGGAAATATTGTAGAAGGAATGGACATGTACACACACAGCCGACTGCTACTGGCTGGTGCATCCCTTGCCTTCAAGCAAGAAGCCGTCTCATTTTTGTCAAATTACTTCCTTTTTTGATTTACATTTTCTGCATGTTGGAAGGTGTGTGTGTGTACGTGTGTGTGCGTATGCCGGTGTGTGTGTGCGTATATATGTGTGTGTGTGTGCGTGTGCGTGTGTGTGCGCATGTGTGTGTGAGTGTGTGTATATGTGTGAGTGTGTGTGTGTATATGTGTGTGTGTGCGCGCTCGCGTGTGTGTGTGTGTGTATGTGTGTGCGTGTGCGTGTGTGTGTGTGTGCGCATGCCTGTGTGTGTGTGTGTGTGTGCGCATGCCTGTGTGTGTGTGTGTGTGTGCGCGCATGCCTGTGTGTGTGTGTGTGTGTGTGCGCATGCCTGTGTGTGTGTGTGTGTGCGTGCGTGGTCTGTGTGTGTGTGTGTGTGTGCGCATGCCTGTGTGTGTGTGTGGGTGTGTGCGCATGCCTGTGTGTGTGTGTGTGTGTGCATGCCTGTGTGTGTGTGTGTGTGCGCATGCCTGTGTGTGTGTGTGCGCGCATGCCTGTGTGTGTGTGTGTGCGCATGCCTGTGTGTGTGTTTGTGTGTGTGCATGCCTGTGTGTGTGTGTGTGTGTGTGGCATGCCTGTGTGTGTGTGTGCGTGCGTGCGTGCCTGCGTGTGTGTGTGTGTGGGCGCATGTGTGTGTGTGTGTGTGTTTGTGAGTGTGTGTGTAGCGACTACGTGTGTGCGTGTGTGTGCGTGTGTGTGTGTGTGTCTCGTCCGATTTCACCCTGTGTGTGTGTGTGTGTGTAGTCCTGGGTGTGTTTCTCCTGACCTGAGTGTATGTGCGGATCTACCTGTGTGTGTGTGTGTGTGGACGTGTGTGTGTGTGTGTGTGGGTGGACGTGTGTGTGTGTGTGTGTGTGTGTGTGCGCATGCCTGTGTGTGTGTGTGTGTGTGTGTGTGCGCATGCGTGTGTGTGTGTGTGTGTGTGTGTGGGTGTGCGCGCGTGTGTGTGCGCATGCCTGTGTGTGTGTGTGTGTGTGCGCATGCCTGTGTGTGTGTGTGCGTGCGTGCGTGCGTGTCTGCAGGAGTACGGTTGAATTTCTGGTGAAGATCTTGGCAGCATCGTCAGGTCATCATCCAAGAGCTGAGCACACACACAAGCCCCATTTCCTGCCCCTTTTTGCCTCATCCTGTGAAGACTTTCCTTGGTGATAAATCTGCAGCCAGATTTACTCTCCAGTGGCGGCTAAACGCAATGTGGTGGATGTTCTGTTTGACTTTGAGCTTTGAAGTTGTACTGCCTGAGCAGACTGACTTTCTTGGCAGGCCGCGTTGTGTACAATTAGGTGGAGTTTTCTTAGCTGTGCACGTTGAACTCTGCATTGACATTCCTCCTCGTTATATGAGGACGGGGTGGGCTGTAAAAATGGAACCCAATCCCCTTGCCAAAGTAACCCTTCAGTTCAGGTTTAGCTTAGTTTCGGGATACAGTGCAGGAACAGGCCCATCGGCCCGCCGAGCCCGCTTCTGTGGAATTCCCTGCCTCAGAGGGCGGTGGAGGCCGGTTCTCTGGATGCTTTCAAGCTAGAGCTAGATGGGGCTCTTAAAGATAGCGGAGTCAGGGGATATGGGGAGAAGGCAGGAACGGGGTACTGATTGGGGATGATCAGCCATGATCACATTGAATGGCGGTGCTGGCTCGAAGGGCCGAATGGCCTACTCCTGCACCTATTGTCTATTGTCTATTGCCGACCAGCGA